>NW_020867308.1:0-37386 GCF_003369695.1 Bos indicus x Bos taurus | reverse complement strand
TAAAGCTCGCTTCCACGGTGTGATTTCAAATGGAAGACATCATGTTCCCCTGCTAAGATAAAGACCTCCGTGTCCCATTCAGTTACTGTGAAGGCTCTGTTATACTAATGCCACATGATAAATCAAGAATGCCTTTGTTATTTATGAGAAGTTTTGCCTTCTTGGTATTTTCTCACTGCATCTTTTCTGTCTTTCTTGCTCTCTGCTTGTTATTCTTCCTCACTGTCATAGCTAAAAGGACTGTTCAGTAGGGAAATGAAACACCCCCTACATCGATGAGTGGATGAATGTTTGTCAGGAGGTTGTAAGGAATGAACACTTATTGACCAAAGAGCTTGTCTGAATAGCGGGTGAGATGACTCCGAGACGTGAGACAAAGGGTGTGGTGAGACAGCTACTTCTCCTAGGCTCCCCTTACCCCATTTTCCAAGGACAGAGATTTCTGTCTTGGAAATCTCTTTGGGCTCCAGAATCAATCAAATGAGAGAGGGTAAATTCTGGGGTCAGAAGTTCACTGAAGCCACTTTTATTCTTAACAATGGGAAACTGGCTGTGCAGCTGTGTAAAGACCAGCCAGATCCTGTTTCCAGGCATGGAAAACACACTCATGAATTTGTCCAATTGAAGGATGGGTGGGGGTGGGGTGGGGGGATGCTGCTCATTTAGATTTTAGGGGATTGTTTACTACTCTCAACTGAAGAATCTTTTGGAGAAGTTGTCTGTAGACAGGATCCTATCAAATTCACGACATTTAAAGATGGCATGAGCAAAACATCCCTAGGAATGGCAGGGCTCACCAGAGAAAACTGGGGTGGGGGTCTTCCAGGTACAGTAACCAGAAAAATGAATTCTCTTAGACGAAGGCCCCTACTTAGGACAGACAATGTAACATAAACAGGAAGGCCGTAATAGCATCGATTACGGGGCTGGCTTGCTTAAGTAGCTGGAGTAGTTTAGGATGACATGTGCTCAGTGGTTGTGCTATTTTGGTTCTGAAGGGTAGGGGACAGTAGAAAAGGGAGAGAAGCTTCACTTTTCATTATGGCCCAAGACATTGGAACAAGAATGAACCTTGATGGTGGGGAAAAATGATGCCACCAAGTAGCCCACCACGAAGTGTCCCAGACCTCCATCGGGGATGGCTCTGAACGCAGATGGTTTATCAGAGACTAAAGGATTCTAACTCTGTCTACCTCCTCAGAACAGATTGCCTGCAACTACCCAGCTTAAAAGAATCAAGGAAAGTAAAACTGTCTATGCTAATGTGATTTTACAAACTAAGAAATTCTTATCAGGAAGATAAAAGTTACAAATATGTATTTTTTAAGGTTTGTTTTAGGAATTCCCTGAAAATCCATCCATGTGCACAATATATCACTCCAAAAAAAAAAAAAATAAATTTCCATCAGGATAAATAGCTCATTTTCAGGATCAATTATCACTCAATTGGGATATAGTCTCTCATCAAACCAGAGTTTATGCTAAAAGACTTGGTTTAAAACCCTCCTCGCTGGATCTAATACAAAACGAAAATATCTTGGACTTTGCCCAATTCTGATCAAACCTCCCCCACTGAAAGAAGTACCTTATTCCAGACCCCCAAATTTCAAAAGTATCTGCCCTTGACCTCCCTCTCCTGAGACTCTACCAAGACTCTTTGGAGATGGTGGCCCCCTTACTGAGTAAACTACAAACTCAACTTTGCATTATCAATAGACAACTTTGGTAGCCATGTCAGGGAGTCAGCAGTCAACAGCTTCCAAATTCCAGGCTATGATGTTCTACTGTTCCATGACCTTTAATACGGACCAAAGAAGGTCAGAACAAGGTATACATCCAAGAGTGGAATTTCTAGTTCATACAGCAATTTTATGTTTAACTGTTTCAGAAACTGCCAATCTATTCTCTTTCCCTGCATTTCTGCTTTGTCATTTAGAGAAATAATGCAATGGAAGCAAAATGCTCAGGATTGTAGAGGCTAAACTAGGACAAGGCTGGAGGTTTAGCTAAGCCTCCTATGGTGTTACTCTTTTGTCCTCTTCAATCCTGACTCCTCACTTGAGAGGGATATGTTTGCTTATCATTAATTTAGGGTTCTTAATTCAGGGTTCTTCTCTAGGCTTTTCTAGGTATGTGATTAGAACATTTATCAAACAGATTAGCTCATTAGCTACTAAGTGTTAGTAGCTCAGTCATGTCCTACGCTTTGCAACCCTGTGGACTGTAGCACGCCGGACTCCTCTGACCATGAATTTTCCAGGCAAGAATACTGGAGAGGGTTGCCATTCCCTTCTCCAAGAGGATCTCCCAACCCAGGGATAGAATGCTGGTCTCCTGCATTGCAGACAGATTTTTTTTTACCATCTGAGCCACCAAGGAAGTCAAGATAGATACTAAAGATGCTTAGAAATCTCATACAAATCTTATCTATTTATACAACTATGTTATCTATTTTAGATAGGCTTAACAATACAATTTATAACATGGGGAATACCAGGCAACATTTTTAATAACTGTAATTGGAAAGTAAACTTTCACTGCACAAAAATATTTAATTAAATATGACAATGATAGAGGCATATTGAATTAAAGAAAATAAAAATAAAAAAATTAAAGAATAATGAAAATGTGTTGCAAAGACCTGATTCACTGGAAAAGACTCCGATGCTGCAAAAGATTAAAGGCGAAAGGAGAAAAGGGCAGCAGCGGATGGCTGGATGGCATTACTGACTCAATAAACATGAATATGACCAATTTGGGAGACAGTGAGGGGCAGGGAAGCCTGGTGTGCTGCACTCCATGGGGGTCACAAAGAGCTGGACATGTCGTGTGACTGAATGACAATATGGATTTTACAGATTTCACAGAAAAACAAATTTTAGGTAGTAAAGAACAGTACTTAGGCAAAATAATCTGCCCCCTTTACCTTTCTCCCCAACAAAGATTTCCATATCTAATTTCTTCATTTATCAATATGTTACAGGCAAAAGAGACTTTGCACATGGAACAGATACAGGACTAAAAATAAGAAGATTATCTGGATTATCTGAATGAGCCAAGGATAATCACAGTGGCCCTTGGAGTAGAGGAGGAAGGCGAAGAGTCAGTGGGAGATACAACTATGGAGAGGAGGCAGGAAGCAGTGGAAGCATGAGAGGGCCTCAACCACCACTGCCAGCTTGGAAGATGGAAGACATGGGACACCAGCCAATGCACCAAGGTGGCCTCGAGAAGCCAGGGCCAACCCATGGCTGACATCAAAGAAACAGAGCTCTCAGTCCCACAACCAAAAGGAACTAAAAATAATGTCAAGGACCAGAATGAGCAGGACGCATATCTCTCCTTAGAGTATCCAGAAACAACTCTGTTGAACCTGGATATTAGCCCGGTGGGATCCCATTGGGACCCTGTGACCCTCAGAACTACAAGAAAAGAAAGGTGTGCTGTTTTATGCAACCAAGTTTCTGTCGTATTATTTACGGCAGCAAGAAATACAACAAGAAGTATGACCATGAATCCCATATGCTTACTTCTATCAGGAAGATTATAGCAATTCACTTTCAAAGTGTCCTTGTGAAGTAGCTCTTTTGCTTGGCTTGATTAGATTTTTAAATAGACAAGGGCTGGGGTTCAAGGATAGTGTATGCTTTGCTTTAGCCACAAGTGGCTGAGAACGTAGGACTCAAACTTGGGCTTTCTGATGCTATCCCACTTTATAAGACTATCTCACAGCATGTTGAAACATTTCTAACCTAATCCCTACATTTCCTTTTTAACATCATCATGTCACCCTTGGATTTTTTGGCTTCCCAGAGCAAATGGTTAGGCAGAGGGTACATAAGCTCATCTTTTCCCTTTTCTAATTTTGGATTGGCAATAGCAAGTGAGAATCCCTGTTATAACATCTGAGCTCTCTAAACTCATCCTTATTACTTCTTCTTTCAAATGTATTTTTGCCTGAGCTCCAACATAGTAAGTAATGAAATTCAACAATTTCCCCACAGAACATAGTTGTATATTAATAAACAAGAGTGATTTGCTGGAACGCCTACAATGCAAACAAGAAATAATGGGGGTTCAGGCTTCTGTAATGCACATGCTTATGAAAACATATTGATAATTATAAATACTATGCATCTTCTAGACATTCATAGACAGAATACAATTATGCACCATTGGTTACAAGAAGAAATGCTCACGACAAAGGGTGATCTTGGTTTCTTTCATTTTCGGTATATTTCAGAATTTGCACAAATACACGTCTCCAAACAAAAGCACTGTCTTCATTAAAGCAGTTCTCTTTAGAAGGCTGTACTTACTGACCATTTTTTTTAAAAAAGCTGTTACATTCTTATGGCTGTTTTGAGTCACTGACACTATTAGTATATTATTGAAGACTTTGAAAAACAATTCCTAGAGATCATTTATAAAAAGTCAACGATATCTGGAAACCAAATTAGTGGAAATAAGTTGAAATCTACATCTAGATTTAGTGAATGAAATGAGATACCTATGGGCATAAGGAAACAGGTGAGGGAGCAGAGATCGGGGAGGGGGGTCAGGCAATGGGGGAGAGTGGGGTCTGTGGAGACACAGAGAAGTGGGAAGCCTTTCCTGAGATCCAACTAGCTATTATAGCATCGAATAAAGGCACATTACTGCCTGATCTGATTTTGAAAAGAAAAGCCAAAAAGTTATTCTTGAAAAATTTCTTGATTCTTAAAATATGAGCAAGGCATTACGTTTTTAAACGCTCCTGCTGTTTGTATTGAGTTTGGGATCTGTAGTCTCAGGCTGCACCTCAACTGGAAGCAGTACTTCTGGATTTGTACATGTCCTGTGTAAAATGCCACACATTCAGAGATATGGACACACGGAAATAACTCTTGGCCCTCCGGTCTCAGGGTAAATGCCGTTTTGTCAGAGAGGCCATTCTTGTCCTGGTTCACAGACCAAGGATCTGGGCCCAGCCATGAGAGCCACGATCCTAAATCCTTTGCTGTTTTGACTCTTCCTCCAATGAGACATTAAAAACTAGATAGGTAGGCGGTGGATGGAATCAGTTTCAGTGGTGTGATTATCAATTCACTTTCACTAACACAAATGTAGCCATTCACACCCTGACACAATCCCTCAAGAACAGTTATCCCACCCTATGTTCTCAAATAGCCACAGGTAGGTTTCTAAAATGAAAAATCAATTGGAAAAAATTAAAACCAATTCTTATATTCCTTTTCATCGTTCCCCGCCCTGCTCCATCATTCAGAGACTGAAAGAATCTATCTCTGCAATGTGAACTGGCTTACAGACCACATATACAATTCTTAAGAAACCTGTCTGGTGAACCAAGGTCTTAAGTGGATCCCTGAATTGTACAGAATTGCTGACTGCAGTAGATTTCTGGATACATCTTCTCATCCATTCATGCAATAGGCACTGGGGATTCTAAATCAAAAAAGACACCCTTATTCCTAAGTAATTTATAATATAACCCAACTGTTTGTCTGCTCATCCACTCATCTATTTCATATAGAACAATCATTTTATAAGCATCTTACTAGGTGTAGGGGGATAAAGAAAACAAAATACAGTGGAGCACTAGAAACTGACACTTTCAACAGTTATGTGATAAACTAAGGATATTAAATTATTATTACTTTTGCTATTACAGCTAACATTTGTTAAATATTTACAATGTGCCAGGCACTGTTTTAAGTTTGTTACATATATTACTACATTTAATTCTAGCAATAACCTTATGAAACTGGTACTTCTGTAATCCTCTACAGCTCGTAACTGGTGAAGCGAAGACTCAGTTCCCATTTAATCACATCAGCTACAAAGCCTGTAACCCTAGTTACTAATAACAAAACTATACATTATAAGATATGAGTCATTCATTATGATGATCAGTGGGGTAATTTCATAAAAGCAGCCTTTAAACTGAAGTTAAAGAAGTACTAGATTTTGACAACTTACATATTTTTCTCTTTGGCAACATTACTTTGATTATGGCTATCCATTACCCCATATCTCATGTAATACTTTGTAAATTATAAGCATGATTAGACTTCTAAAACATTTTTACTGCTGCAATTATGAAACAATAGAGTGATTAGGAGTTTTATAGGCAGTATAAGTAAGTATTGATTTGGGAAGAGATAATTTGATTAAACAGTGATTGCTGCAATCAACCATACTTTTTGTCTTTAAACGCCAGTGAAAGACAAAATTCTAACCAGAGTGAAAGATTCAAATATTTAACAAAATTACAACTTTTAAAATTAATTTTTAATCACCTTAGTTTAATGAAATTTTAAAAATTCAGCTTATTAAGTGTAGACTGACATTTTATTTACCCAAGTTTGGGTGTACTAAAACAAAAACTTTTTTTTTTTTAATTTTTGATTGCTGTAGTGAAATAGTTGCAAGTAGAAAAGTAAGACACTTAAGTTTCCTTCAGTTACTGATAAGGGAACAATCCAGAGAGCACTATAAATGCCTTCCAGGGCTTCAGTGGTAAAGAACCTGCCTGCCAATGCAGGGGACCTAAGAGACATAACAGATGCAGGTTTGATCACTGGGTTGGAAAGATCCCTTGGAGGAGGACATGACAACCCACTCCAGTACTCTTGCCTGGAGAATCCCATGGACAGAGGAGCCTGGCAGGATACAGTCCATTGAGTCACAAAGAGCTGGCGTGACTGAAGTGACTTAGCATGCACGCAAAGGTTTCCTAGGGCTCAAAGCATGTTGCCTCCAGCCTAGGTGCTCTAAGCTCTGCCTCCTTTTCCTTGGAGCTCCTGCTCTGTGGCCTCCAAATGTCTGCCTGTGGCTCCTGAGAGGCACACCCGCTTCCTCTAAGAGGTGGGGTCTCAGACTGGCTGACAGGCATCAAGTGGTTCATCCTAACTGGACAGTTTACTGCCTGTCATCACTATGAACAAGGGTGATGGGTTTAGGCTAAATCCAGTCTTGCCTCTGGATTTAGGAACTGTGCAAGGCAGACCACATGACTTAAGAGGACGCTTGGGTGCTCTTCCCAGAGGGAAGAAGTGTGGCTGCTTGTCACAGAAAATCTCTACCATTAAAGAGATCATATTAATCCTACCATGGTTTTATATAGTAACAACAGTAACAAACACAAATGCTTGGTGAGTGCCAGGTAGTATGCTAGTAATTGTACAAAAAAAGAATTAAAACACGGATTCTATCTTTTAGGAGATTTCAATCTCTAGTTAGAAGGTAAATTTAATAGGGAACAAATTTCTTAAAAAGCCCCCCACACACCTCAGAAGATTATAAAGGTGGACTACCCTGTAGAGTGACTGACGACTAAGGTGCCGGAAAAGGTTAAGTGATATTTACTCAGTCTTCCATTTAAGAGTGTGTGCAGTTCACTGTAGGAAGTTGCCTATTAAGGGTAGTTCCTAAAAAAAAAAAACAACAAAAAACTAACATTTTTGGATTTTAAAGGATTTCAGTTAATTAGAAAAATTTACATTGCAGGCATATCTAAATGTCCTACTAACTGCAAACAACTGAAAATGACAGAAATTTTGTTTCTAATATGCAAAATAATTGTGGAGCTTAATCACATCATAAATGTATAGCTTTTATAACTCTCTACCTTTCATATTATGCCCTTATCCCCAACATACTTCCATCCTAGTTTCTACATAGTATTGCATTATTCATTCTCAAATACTTTTTTCATCTCCATCTTGGGAACTATGACTTATCCTTCAAATTCCAGTTCAAATATATGTCAGTGCCTTAAATCGGCGCATATCTAAACCCTGTAAACGTTGCAGTATGACCCAGGGAGCACAAGCCTAGTACTCCATGACTACCTAGAGGGGTGGGATGGAGTGGGCGATGGGATGGAGGTTTAACATGGAGGGGACATGCCTGTACCTATGGCTGATTCATGTTGACGTATGACAGAAGCCAACACAAAGTTGGAAAGTGATTATCCTTCAATTAAAACATATATATATATATAAAGTGGAAATAAATAAAATAAACCCTGACATGGAGTTTATCTATTACAGAGCCCTGACCCTATCCTGGGAATTCCAAGTGCAGGGACGTGTCCCCTTGTTTCTCCCAACATCTCCAGTAGTTCCATCCTTCCTGATACCCTGTGGGTAAGTAATGGATATGTACTGCATTATTCCCTTGACTGTTTCTCTGCCAGGAATAACATTTTCCAGAATCTCTGCATGGTACCACACAAACCTGAGGCAAAAAGCAGAGTTCTTTCTGTAGGGGTGGCAAGTGGGAGAATGAATGGCTTTCTTCCTAATGACGTCCTTCTGATGAATTCTTGTTGGAGAAGGAACATTCAAATAGCAAACCCTGTGGTCATCTGTTGGCCCAAGAAGAAGCAGGGCCTAGAGCTATTACTCCAGCAGTGAGGACTCAGGGTGGCATTCTGTAATAGACCGGACGCTCTCAGACACCTAAATTCCAGAGGATCGGATACAGAATGCCAGGCAGTCTGGTCTATAACCCTGGGATCATGAGATTCTAAAACATTCACCTCCTAGCTAAGAAATGTATTTGCAATTACTGACCACAGAGAAAGCTCTCCTGAAAACTCCATTTCCTTGAGATGATCTCACTGGGGGCTGAAACAGTACTCTGTAGTCTTTCTGAATGATAAGCATACATGTTACTTAAAATACTTGTTTTATCTCATTGACAAGGAGCAAGAAAACCTACCAAACTAAGTTTGTGGAAAGTCCACTCTCACCAAACTTGGAGGTGAATCAGAATAATTAGAGGAGAAGTAACATCGGGAGCAGGATGGCCCTGGATGGACAGGACACACACCATGGACAGACTGGCAGCTGCGGCCGGGGGCTTCAGGTGAGATGGGTGGACTACCCTCTGCGGAGTGCACGCAAGTCTTTTCTTTGTGATTCCAATTAGATTTTACAGTATCTTAAGGAGTCTATAAAAGACATCAACAGGGTAACCTCTTTGCAAGGCCAGTTATCTCAGTGGTCACCCTCTGAATTAACTCAGCCTTTCAGGGGTCTAAAAACAGTCCTCCCCCTGGCTCAGCCATTCACAATTTTAAGGTGCATGCTATAGCAAGCATCAGTCACTGGGTTCAGCTGAGGAATTGTGGTCCTGTCTGCTCTTCCTACCATAAGCTCTCAGCATGACAAGGAAGAATCAAAGCTGTTCCTATTTAGTGCTAAATCAAGCATATATGCCTGTCTAGCTTCCATAAACAAAAATAAAAATTCAAAGAATACAGCTTGGCCCAACTTTCCAGGCAAATGAGACAGACTCTTTTAAGTTGGGTGTTATTTGGAGTAGTTGGATTGGAACTGTGACACTTTCTATGAGGTTTTCAAGGCCTTGGGTTCTCTGCTATTACATTTTCTCTCTTTCTCTAATGCATTTCAAGGCCATTTATAGGTTAACAACTGCTTTTCTTTCTTTTTTTTTTTTCTTTTTAATAACTATAGCCCAAAACTCTTTTCTGAGCTTCAGACTTAATATCCATTTCATTTTGGCCCTCATGGATTTGGAAAGACTCAATCAGGGTTCTCAATCTTTCCCTCCTGTTCCAAGCTGTCTCCCTACTCTCTTGTTAGAGCATCCACAGGGTTCCTTAAGCTATAAACCTGGGATTCACTCTTGATTATTTTCCTCCAATCCCAGTATTACTCTTCCTTTGCCTCCAGTACTAAATCCCAATTATGTTATTCTTCCTGTAAGAAATACAATTATAGCTGTATATGCATATACATACTATATATATATATATATATATATATATAGTACACATATAAATGTTTCCACTCATTTCATTGTATCTCTGCTAGTACCACATTCTCTAAACCAGTGGTTCTCCAAGTACTATCAGCATAGCACAGGTACTCCTTCGAAAGACATATATTTGGGCCTCCTTGCACTCCCAGATGTCCTGAATCAGAATCCCTGGGAATGGGCCCAGCAGATGTGTTTCTACAAGCCCTCCAGATGGTTTCCATTGGATACTGAGGTGGAGAACTCCTTCACTAAGCCACCCTATTTTAGCTCGATAACTGCAGTGTAGTCTTCATTAGTCTTTCTACTCCCATGCTTGCCCCTTACTATTCATCACCTTCTCAGTAGACAAAGCAATATTTTATTCCTAATTCTGAGCCAGCCACTCCTTTGTTTAATATTTCTTCATGGTTTTTAAATGTACTCAGAATAGAATCTTTAAAATATTTATCATGGTCTACAAGGGATGGCTCTGGCTCTTACCTAATGCCCTAACTTCTCCTCTCATCCCTCCTTCCCATCCTCTCCCTTAGCTACACCATCACTGTGTCTACTTCTGACCTGCTCTGTGGATCACTCATTCTCTCCCCATCGTCTGCTCCTCATCTGCAAGGCCTCTCTTCACCTCCATCGTTCTTTCTCCTGCCATGCCTCTTACCACACTTTGGAATTTTCATACTCCTATCTCTTGTTTACCATGTAATGCTATTCAAGATCTTCAATTATGTACAAACAAGAACTACGTTTGTCTTGATTTCCATTATGCACCCACTGCCTTGTACAATGCTTATTGCAGGACAGGTACTTAAAAATACAAAAAATAAAACAAAGACTTGTTGAATGGCTGATAAACACAATTCGTATTAAAATACAAACCAAAGAACAACCTTCCCATCAGCTCACTGGGACGGTGGACCTTGAGAGGGAAAGAACTGAACAGATACAAGCAGAACCAGGTGGGACAATGTTCAAAGGATGTAAATGGCCTATCATGGCTTGACCAACCCATCTCATGCACAATCCTCTCTTCTAAAAACCATAACCCAAGCTGTACCAGCCCCAAGATGTCCATTCTGTGTTTTATGGTCAAAAACCCATACTCTCAATCATTTCCAAAGTGCCTCCTAAGGTCTACACGAGGAAAGGCTAATGGCATCATTTCCAGGTTTGGAAGAGACATTAGAAGGACTTCCCTGGGACACAGCCTGTGATGGTTCATTTTATGTGTCAACCTGAATGGGCTATGGGTGCCCTGGTATGTGGTTACAGACAGCGAGGGTGTTCCTGGCTGAGATGCACATTTGAACTGTTAACTGATTCAAGCAGATTGTCCTCCCCAATGTGTGTGTGCCTTAAACAACCTGTTGAAGAGCTGAACAGAACTGAAAGCCTGAGCCTGAGAGAACCCTTTCTCTCTGCCTATCTTTGATCTGGGACATCAGTCTTCTGCTGCCTTTGGACTCAGACTGGATCTTAAGCCATTGAGTCTTCTGGATCCCTGGCTTGGCAACTGCACATCTTTGGACCTCTCAGCATTTATGATAAATGTGAGCCAATTTCTACAACATATCTATTTCTCTATCTATCTATCTACTTACCGGCCTATCCTATTGGTTGCTTCTCTGGAGAACTCATAGTAATACAGGGCTCGTAAGACAATCATGCATTGTATATATTACTATTTCAAAGTAGGTCTCTGGAACTAAGGAGCCCTACCTGATTCATAAGCCCAACCCAATGTATTTGTCCACAGCATCCCAGGTGAACATTGTATGTGAGCTCAAGGCCACATCAAGGGATCTGCTGTAGAACTTCTTGAAGTACAACCCCCTAGTCGACATATCTCAGAAAAAGAGGCCCTAGAGCATCCCTGCCACAGCCCTCAGGCTCCAGGACCCCAGCCACCAGGCTTAGGGCTGGACAGTTTACATCCTTTCTTAGGAGGGGAGAAAGAGGAGCTGTACTGGGCCCGGCCAGGGTAGAAGGATCCTGGCCCAAGTGTTCGTTACTCCTCAGGAAGACAAGCATATTCATTTAGACTAAACATTAACTTCAAATAGGGCATTGTAAGAATTATTATAAGCACATTATTGAATGTTGAACCTGAAATAGTAAGAAATTAAAACACAAATAAATAAAAAAGGGGCTGAAGAGTTGTCAGTTAATACCTAGGCAGGCATCTTTCAAACTTCAGAAGAATATAAATGCTAACCAGATGAGGCCATCCCATGACTATGGGAGAACAAGACAAAGCAAGGCCACTCAGCCATCATGTGTGAAACTAGATACACAGGACACTCTGCAGCTACAAAAATATCTAGACATTTCCTTTTCCAGTTCACATGAGGTCTAACCATTCCTTTGTTAGTGACCATTCTTGCCCAGCTCTTATCCTCCCACCTCCTAGTTCAAAATCACCAAGACACCCAACCATTATATTGGTCTCTACTTCCTAAGAATGGCCCAACCCAAAACTGGTCCTTGCTTCCCAAAACCTCCTTAGAATTCCCAACTTAACCAATCTCATCTGAATTCCTCCACCCTGAAGAAGAGGAGTGATGGCAGGAGTTTATTTTTCATGTAGTGAAGTAAAAAAACCTTACTGTGTTTGACTACAGGTGAGTTCCTGATGGGCTGTGCCTGGTGAACTCTGACATAACCTTGCACAAATAACTGGTTACTCACTCAAGGTCATGCTTTACAGAATGAAAGAGAGGTTATGGAAATTAACCAACACTGATATTACCCAGAGAACCTCAGTGTAAGTCAAAGTGACTCAGTAAAATGAATTAAAAGAAAAAAAAATCTACGAGCAAATAAAGGAAGAAAGGAAGGAAAATAATTTGAGCATGAGAAAGATCTCATGAAAGTATTGAAGTATTAGCTGGTACCTTGTTGGTTAAGCAACTTGAGCCTCAGTTTAGATGAGATGATGCACAGATTTGCCCAGTTCAGTCAGGCATGAACTCCACATGCATGCCCATCACCACCATCATCATCAATGCTCTCACTGTTGCATTATGATGGTTATCAGTCCCTACTGATGCTCTTAACAAGCTGCAAGTGCACTTGCGGATACTCATAAACATATCTGCCTCATGGAGCATATTAAAAACCTGCTCACTCATTTCATAGGCAAAGGAAGAGGGGCCAGCAAAACTCACATTGAGCTGAAGTTCATCTGTCCACTGTCCAATCAGTCGGTAGCCGGGGTTGGTAGTGTTCGTGGTCTGATACTGGAAGATGTCGTAACGCCCAGGGGCATCCCCATTCTTGTTAAACATGACTGGGGTGCCCGCACTACCTGGGGAAGACAAGACAGTGACAAATTTTATAGTTAAACAAGATTCCGTCAATCTCTTGTGCCCTGGGGAATAGTCTGAAGACCTAGTGATGAGCAAGGTAGCCTAGAGGTAGCCCTGTTGTTTAACAGGTTCCCCAACATGCTCCCTGAAACTCCTGGACAAGTCATCACTATGCTCTGTGAATCAGTAGATAAGGTGGGAAGACAATTTGTTTCCCCCTTGGAACAGCGCAATTCTTTAATGTCTTAAAGCATTTTATTCTACTTTGTCTTCTCTTGTAAGGAATAAAAATTAAATGCATTATTTTTCAGAGAAAATCTTAAGCTTTATTGTTGTTGTTACTATTATTATTTTAGTTTCTACCAAACACTAAATTGTGTATAAAGAATCAAGACATAATAAATATATTTTTAAAATGAAATACAAGAGAAGTGAAAAACAAGCTCAAAAGTTCACTTAAATACATAGTTGAATACTGATTGCATTTAAAAGTATTTTTGGCTGATTATTTCTAATTGGCTTTAAACGATAAGCAGCTGAAATGCTTAGCAGTTTGCCTGGTGAATGCTTAACAAACAATGGATTCTTTCTCAATTTTCTATTTGGGTCTTATTTGAAATGTCTATCTTAAGACTGTAAACAATTAGATAGTGAAGCCAATTTCAAAAGACTAATGCATTGTTTTGAAAAAATATATAACTTAAAAGTTGGATATGAGTGAAAAGTTCCTTAATATTAACCATAGGGAACAAGAGGCAAATCACATACAAAGTATAAAAGATGTGAATTTTAGTTACCTTACCAACAGTTAAAGAAGAATCACCAGAAGTTTATAACTGAGCATTATTTCACTCATGATCTCTGAGAAATAGGAAAAATAATACTGGCTTCAGGGTATGTGACTTCAGGGTATGTCTGCTCTGCCTATAAGTTAATACATGATCTATATTTCCAACAGAAAACAGTGCTCTATTTCCTGCTGTTTACAAGGAAGTTCATAGATCAATTACAGGCTGAAACAGAATCACTGAGAACATTTTGCTATTTTTAGGGGGAGGGGCCAAGTAAATCTTAGGTAAAGAGATGAAACACTTTCGATAATTCTCATTAAAAATTTTAAGATGCTGATGGTGGCAGAGCTTTGCATATGGCTAGTAGTCATTAGCTTCTACAGAACTTGGGCCAACATGGTATTTGAATTAATGACATGGATGAAAGAACTAAGGCATGTTAACTGAAAAGGAGAGAGAATGCTTGATCCAGTAAGAAAGGATGTCTTCTTCAGGAAGGGCTTCCCAGGTGGCACAATGGTAAAGAATCCACCTGCCGATGAAGGAGATGCCGGAGACTCGGGTGCAATCTCCGAGTCGGGAAGATACCCTGGATTAGGAAATGGCAACCCACTCCAGTATTCTTGCCTGGAGGATCCCATGGACAGAGGAGCCTAGAAGACTATGTAGAGTCCACAGGATTGCAAAGAGTCGGACACAAATGAGCACACACACGTGTGTACACACACCTCAGGGAGCAAGCATGATGCTGAGAGTGATTCCACACAAACGATCAATCAACACAACAATGAAGTTTCAAAAAGGGTCCAGAAAGTAGGACAATATAGCTGGTGACAAGAGGAATACAGAACTGCACTCTGGGCCTGCCAGCTACCCCTGCTGGAAGAGACGGGGCAGCTTGTAGACAGGGTACAGAGGCAACTAAAAGGAACTCGACACTATCCGACAAGTGTCAGGCACAGACTTTTATGATGATTCTGCCTATTACAAAAAAAAAAAAAAATCAGAGCTTGTGACAGGACGTATAATAGTTCCCCAGGCAGGTCCAAGTTCTAACCCCTAGAACCTGTGAATGTCACCATACCTGGCAATGACATCTTGTAGGTGTGATTGCATGAAGGATCAGGAGATGGGAGGGATTAACCTAGATAATCTGGGTGGGCCCAGTCTAATCACAAGTGGCCCTTTTAAGTAAAGCAGCAGGAGTCAAAAGAGAAAGGAGGTGAGAGGATGAGAACAAGAGGTTGGGAGGATGCAAGGAAAGACTCCTGAGTCCAGGAGAGCAGGTGGACTTCAGAAGTCAGAAAAACCGAGGGAGCAGATACTCAGAGCCTCTAAAAGGATCCAGCCCTGTCTTTACCATAACCGAAGCTCAGCGGGACCTGTATCAGACTTCCAAACTACAGAACTGTAAGGCAATAAACATGTGCCATTTAAGCTGTTAATACCAAATATATGTCTTGAATTTGAGCACACTCTGGGAGATGGTGAAGGACAGGGAATCCTGGCGTGCTGAAGAACATGGGGTCACAAAGAGTTGAACATGACTTAGAGACTGGACAACTGCAATCAAATATATGGTAGGTTTTAATGGTAGCAATAGGAAACCAATATAGACCTGGAGGACACAGAACAATAAACTTCCTAACTTTACGGGTGAGGAAGGCTACTTTAGGTTCAGAGATGGCAAGTCACTTGCCCCAGGTCCACTGAGCTCATTGAACTAGAAGAGTATACAACAACTGGCCTTGGAATCCACCAGAAAGGCTGTAAATCCCAGGTCTAACACTTCCTATATGTGTGACTTGAATCAAGCTATTCATACTCCCTCTACTTATTGTAAGTAATAACACCTTTGCCTACCAGGCTCCTCTGTCCATGGTATTCTCCAGGCAAGAATACTGGAATGGGTTGCCATCATTTCCTTCTCCAGGGGATCTTCCTAACCCAGGGATTGAACCCGGGTCTCCCACATTGGAGGCAGATGCTTTAACCTCTGAGCCACCAGGGAAGCCCTCAAGAGGTTAGAGAGAATTAAATGTAATAATGTGCACAAGGTGCTTAATCTTATGCCCTAAATGCTCAATAGATGGTCATTTTTTTAAAATAGCTTTCACTTTTATTATCATTTACTTTGCTGAAATGCATACAAACATGTGACTAATAATCTTTTGTGTGTGTATACATATATATTATATATATATGTATGTGTATACATATATATATATATATATATATTTGGCTGCACTGGGTCTTAGCTGTGGCACGTGAGATCTTCTATGTTTGCTGTGGTATGTGGAATCTTCTAGTTGCAGCCCATGGGATCTAGTTCCCTGACCAGGGATTGAACCTGGGCCCCCTGTATTGGGAGCATGGAGTCTTAGCCACTGGACCACCAGTGAAGTCCTCCCAGACTAATCACTTTTCCCAATGTATCAAAGTTGTCTCTTCTAACTGGCATTTAATTTAAATTTCTTCATTGGTGTACACATTGAAAAAAAAAAAATCTTCCAAACAGCAGGCTAGAATCCATTCTGGGAATGGGTGTTCATCTATGAGTAACACTGATTTGGTCCTAATAACTTGAATCAGTGGCTGAATCTGTGTGTGGCCAAGGGCTCCATTTCAATGTGTTTCTTCTCTGCTTCACCTAGACACTAGCCCCACAGTCCACAGAGACACCCCCCAAGCCCTCTCTGTGTAGGAAGCAATAGAAGTCTTATTATTTTTCAGAAAGACATTACTATTCAGATACAGCTGTTTTCTTTCACATTGGATACTAGGATTCATGTTGTGCTTTGCTATAATTCTGCAGCTTCTACTCATTAAATAATAGGATGGGAGCTTTTCAGAGTCTGTGAGAGGACAGGGCAAGAATATCAGAGGCCTGGGGCTCCAAAGGATCTCACCCTACCCAGTAAATATTCATGAAAAAGGTATAGACTGCCTCATCTCTCCCCCTCCTTACAATCCTTTTGAGGAGAAATGATTCTTATAGTGCCCTTTCCATACTCATTAAAGATCATTCTTAAAAACATATAAGGCAGAAGAGCTGAATATGTTGCCTAAGTGAGGTGTAATGCATGGTGTGACTCTGACCTTTTTGATGGATTCTACAATGCAACTGGCTTTTTTTTTTTTTACAGTCCCCCCTCACCCTGCCCTTTCACACACAAAACTCCCTTTTAACATCACCCCTGAACTGTTTGTAAGAGAAAAAAGGGGATTTGTGTTCAATGAAATCTGTATCAAAAAAAAAAAGGATCAAAAAATTGCAGAGGAAATTTATTTGATTAATAAATTATCAAAGGACAAGTGATTCCCTGCAGAAATGTCTACAAGGTATCAAGGCCAGAAAAGAAGTGTCCTAAGGTAAAGGAAGCAGGGCCGCTTGATCAGGTGGGAGGCTGAAAGGAGAGAATAGGTGACAGAACACATGCAAGGAGGAAATCTTCCCAATGAGAGCATCAGAGTGAAACTTTTCTTTTTTTTCTTGGATGGAGAATGATTTGGGATGTAGGCTGCTCCAGTGACAAAACAGCCTTTCGGCATCAAAGCACTGACCTGATAGGCTCTCTTCTCCTTTTGCCAACCCATACACAGGTTTCAAGCACCTCTACGAACAAAGCTAGTGGAGGTGATGGAATTCCTGTTGAGCTACTTCAAATCCTGAAAGATGATGCTGTGAAAGTGCTGCACTCAATATGCCAGCAAATTTGGAAAACTCAGCAGTGGCCACAGGACTGGAAAAGGTCAGTTTTCATTTCAATCCCAAAGAAAGGCAATGCCAAAGAATGCTCAAACTACCGCACATTTGCACTCATCTCACACGCTAGTAAAGTAATGCTCGAAATTCTGCAAGCCAGGCTTCAGCAATATGTAAACCGTGAACTTCCAGATGTTCAAGCTGGTTTTAGAAAAGGCAGAGGAACCAGAGATCAAATTGCCAACATCCTCTGGATCATCGAAAAAGCAAGAGAGTTCCTGAAAAACATCTATTTCTGCTTTATTGACTATGCCAAAGCCTTTGACTGTGTGGACCACAATAAACTGTGGAAAATTCTGAAAGAGATGGGAATACCAGACCGCCTGACCTGCCTCTTGAGAAACCTATATGCAGGTCAGGAAGCAATGGTTAGAACTGGACATAGAACAACAGACTGGTTCCAAATAAGAACCAAAAAGGAGTACTTCAAGGCTGTATATTATCACCCTGCTTATTTAAGTTATATGCAGAGTACATCATGAGAAACGCTGGGCTGGAGAAGCACAAGCTGGAATCAATAATGCTGGGAGAAATATCAATAACCTCAGATTTGCAGATGACACCACCCTTATGGCAGAAAGCAAAGAAGAACTAAAGAGCCTCTTGATGAAAATGAAGGAGGAGAGTGAAAAAGTTGGCTTAAAGCTCAACATTCAGAAAATGAAGATCATGGCATCTGGTCCCATCACTTCATGGCAAATAGATGGGTAAATAGTGCAAACAGTGTCAGACTTTATTTTTTGGGGCTCCAAAATCATTGCAGATGGTGATTGCAGCCATGAAATTAAAAGACACTTACTCTTTGGGAAGTTATGACCTAGATAGCACATTAAAAAGCAGAGACATTACTTTGCCAACAAAGGTCTGTCTAGTCAAGGCTATGGTTTTTCTAGTAGTCATGTATGGACGTGAGAGTTGGACTATGAAGAAAGCTCAGCGCTGAAGAATTGATGCTTTTGAACTGTGGTGTTGGAGAAGACTCTTGCGAGTCCCTTGGACTGCAAGGAGATCCAACCAGTCCATTCTGAAAGAGATCAGTCCTGGGTGTTCTTTGGAAGGAATGATGCTAAAGCTGAAACTCCAGTACTTTGGCACCTCATGTGAAGAGTTGACTCATTGGAAAAGACTCTGATGCTGGGAGGGATTAGGGGCAGGAGGAGAAGGGGACGAGAGACGATGAGATGGCTGGATGGCATCACCGACTCGATTGACGTGAGTTTGAATGAACTCCAGGAGTTGGTGATGGACAGGGAGGCCTGGCATGCTGCGATTCATGAGGTTGCAAAGAGTCGGACACGACTGAGGGACTGAACTGAACTGAAGTGAACATAGGTTTCAGAAACACAGCACTGATTTCTGTTCATTACCTTTTACTTCTCAACAAACCATCCTAATAGGGAGTGCTGACAGAAGGACAATGTGTATTTTGCAATTTGGGCAGGGCTTGGCACAAAAAGGGCCTCTCTGGGGGCTTCTCTGGTGGCTCAGTGGTAAAGAGATCATCTGCCAGCCCAGGTGACACAGTTTCGATCCCTGATCCCAGAGGATCACACTTGCTCTGGAGCAACTAAGCCTGTGCACCACAACTATTGAGCCTGTGCTCTAGAGCCCAGGAGCTGCAACAAAAGATGCCACCACGATGAGAAGCCCACGCACCGTAAGTGGAGAGCAGTCCCCGCTCACTGCAACCAGAGAATAGCCTGCACAGCAATGAAGATCCAGCACAGCCCAAAACTAATAAATAAAATTATTTTTAAACAATGAAAAAAGGGTCTCTCTGTTTCACTCACATCAACTGGGGCAGCTTGAAGGTCACATGGTTAAAGGCTGATGCTGACTATCAGCTGTAACCTCAGCTGGAGCCATGAAAGGAACACTCACATGCAACCTGTTTCTTAGCTTCTAGGCTTCCTCCTAACTTGCTAGCTGTGTTTGTAATACAAAAGTCACAAAAGAACCATGCAACGGCCCTATGACAGTTTATGGCTTAAAATTCACAGACTGCAACTTCCGTATTAGACACAAACTCACTCAGATTCAAGGAGAGGGGACGCAGATTTCACCCTTGATGAAGGAAAGGTAATTACATATTTCAAGACGATGACAAGAGATGCATCATCTTTACAAAATTTACCACAACCCAGTGTGCTTTCTGGAAAGTAATAACTAACTCTAGGTACAGACATACTTCAGATTAAATACTTCGCAATAGAGCAATTATCTATGATCATGCACCCATGAGAACAAATTTGGTAAATTTACAAATACTGACATCTGGTTGGATAAGCAAACGTTGAGATAACTAAAATTTAGGCTCAGGTCACTGCATTCATGAGGGATGCAGGAAAGATGGCTAGAAGTCATAAAGACAAACTTAGCCATCTTTTCTGTTGGTACACAAGAGGAGGTTAAGTGCTTGGTGAAGATGTAGCAATCCTTTAGAGCATTCTATTATCACTTCCTAAATTGACGTTTCTGTAAATGTGAAGGTTGAGGTTATTAAACTGTACTGCAAAAACAAATCCCAGGGGTATGAAAAATTCTGTACTGAAGTAACAGAAGAGCACAACTAAGCTTACTATGATCAAGAAACATCAATATTTTTCTAAAATATGCAAGAGAGGTGACATTTTTCACAAAAAAGAATCTTAACTTATAGGTCTGTCTCTGTCATTTGCTAGCTGTAAAGTGTTGGACAAATATTTTCTCCTCCCTAGCATCTGATTAATTTGTCTAAAAGTCAGGACACTGAATGAGTACAAAAAGTCAAATTTCTTTTCACCCTAATAATTGCTCAATTAAAGTGACATGAAAGCCACTTAACTAAATCTAACAGTTTTTTTTTTTTTCCTGCTTTATAAAACCGTTGAGCCCTGCTATTAACAAATGTCACACGGCCCTGGAAGTCTCCTGCCTGTCCACGTGGCAGAAAGAATTTCCTCAGAGAAAGGAGATTGTGTTGACATCAGAGCATGATTACAATGACAACAGAGAAAGGGAACGAATTGGCCCTGCCTGTGCTCTCCCACAGAGTCCGTGTTCCATGATGGAATAGCAGGAATAAGCCATTTCTCTCAAACACTTAATTAAAGTCAAGAAAGCAGGCCACGGAGTTAGGTACCCGAGGTAACAATAACAGCATCATCACTACAAAACCATGTGGCTTTAAACATCAAGATTCTTAGTTTCTCTATAAATTAGTTTATCTGTTGAAAAAAAAAAAAAAAAGAAGGAAAATAACTATACCTAAGCCATCTGGGATTATAAATATTAAAGAAGCCAGTATACAAAAAAGCACTTAGAACAGTTTCCGGCACATAATATTTATTTGGGACATAGACCCTGAGTCCAGTCAGTAACTCAGCAATTCTGGCTCATCAGCGGGTAAGACCATCTTAACTAAATGAGTCTACAAGCACTCTACAGAAGAAGAATCAGATGAGAATTACCGAAAATATTCTCAAAATGACCTATTTTTTTTTGTTACTGGCCTCTGAATGGTGATGTTTATCTATGGACCAGAATACAAAGCCTAGCAAATGATCCCAGGATATATGATGAAATTTATATGTACCTGGTTCTGGGAAAATTATATATTTTAGGAGATTCTGTATGATGAGCAAGAAAACTACAAAAAGAAGGTGATTTGTAGTTGAATTATTTTTCTGGTTGTATTCACAGTCAATTTTGTCTCCATCTCAGCTTGGAAACTGTTGGTTCCCAAACTGGATATGATTTTTCTTCACCCTGATGCTAAGTAACTCCTGAAAGATTGATTCAATATTGTGGGTTTAAATGGGTTATTATTTAAAAGAAGCAAGAAGATTTTTTAAACCATAATTATCTAAACCAGGAAATTAACATTGTTATCATGCTACTTAAAACTAATCAACAGATGTTCTTAAAATACTTCATATCTTTTTTTGGTTTAAGATCAATGTTTCCACATAGCATTTAATAGTAATGTCTCCTAAATTCCTTCCAGTCTGGAACAATTCATCCATCTGTCTTTCTCCTGACCTGGACACTTTTGAAGAGTATGAGCCAGTTATGTTTTATGGGACCTAATTAACCTTAAAAGCTTCTGCACATCAAAGGAAACTATTAGCAAGGTGAAAAGACAGCCTTCAGAATGGGAGAAAATAATAGCAAATGAAGCAACCGACAAACAACTAATCTCAAAAATATACAAGCAACTCCTACAGCTCAACTCCAGAAAAATAAACGACCCAATCAAAAAATGGGCCAAAGAACTAAATAGACATTTCTCCAAAAAAGACATACAGATGGCTAACAAACACATGAAAAGATGCTCAACATCACTCATTATCAGAGAAATGCAAATCAAAACCACTATGAGGTACCATTTCACACCAGTCAGAATGGCTGCGATCCAAAAGTCTACAAATAATAAATGCTGGAGAGGGTGTGGAGAAAAGGGAACCCTCTTACACTGTTGGTGGGAATGCAAACTAGTACAGCCACTATGGAGAACAGTGTGGAGATTCCTTAAAAAACTGGAAATAGAACTGCCTTATGATCCAGCAACCCCACTGCTGGGCATACACACTGAGGAAACCAGAAGGGAAAGAGACACGTGTACCCCAATGTTCATCGCAGCACTGTTTATAATAGCCAAGACATGGAAGCAACCTAGATGTCCATCAGCAGATGAATGGATAAGAAAGCTGTGGTACATATACACAATGGAGTATTACTCAGCCATTCAAAAGAATACATTTGAATCAGTTCTAATGAGGTGGATGAAACTGGAGCCTATTATACAGAGTGAAGTAAGCCAGAAGGAAAAACATAAATACAGTATTCTAACGCATATATATGGAATTTAGAAAGATGGTAACAATAACCCTGTGTACGAGACAGCAAAAGAGACACTGATGTATAGAACAGTCTTATGGACTCTGTGGGAGAGGGAGAGGGTGGGAAGATTTGGGAGAATGACATTGTAACATGTAAAATATCATGTAAGAAACGAGTTGCCAGTCCAGGTTCGATGCACGATACTGGATGCTTGGGGCTAGTGCACTGGGATGACCCAGAGGGATGGTATGGGGAGGGAGGAGGGAGGAGGGTTCAGGATGGGGAACACATGTATACCTGTGGTGGATTCATTTTGATGTTTGGCAAAACTAATACAATTATGTAAAGTTTAAAAATAAAATAAAATTAAAAAAAAAAAAAAAATACCCTTCAATTTGGATGTCTGATGTTCCTTCATGATTAAATGGAGGTTATATATTTTTGGCAATAAGACCTCAGAAGTGATGCTGTAACCTTTCAGGGTATCTTTTTAAAATTAATTTATTTTTGTTAAAGTATAGTTGATTACAATGTTGTGTTAGCTTCAGGTATACAGCAAAGTGACTCAGATTTATATACATAGCTTTTTTCCCATATAGATAATTACAAAATACTTAGGTCCCTGTGCTATAGTAAGTCATTGTCCATTATCTATTTTATATATAGTAATAAGTGTATATTATTCCCAAATCCTAATGTATCCCCTCCATCACCTTTCCACTTCAGAAACCATAAGTTTGTTTTCAAAGTCGGTCTCTGTTTTATAAATAAGTTCATTTGTATCATTATTTTTAGATTCCACATACAAGTGATATCATATGATACTTGTCTTTCTCTGTCTCATTTGCTTCACTTTATATAATAATCCCTAGGTCTATCCATGTTGCTGCAAATGGAATGGTTGCACTTTTACAGCTGAGTAATATTCCATTGTACATATCAATATATCTACCATGTCTTCTTTATCCATTCACCTGCTGATGGGCATTCAGGTTGCTTCCATGTCTTAGTACTCTAACAGTGCTGCAATAAACATTCATGTGCATGTATCTTTTCAAATTATGGTCCGTCTAGTCAAGGCTATGGTTTTTCCTGTGGTCATGTATGGACGTGACAGTTGGACTGTGAAGAAGGCCGAGCACCGAAGAATTGATGCTTTTGAACTGTGGTGTTGGAGAAGACTCTTGAGAGTCCCCTAGACTGCAAGGAGATCCAACCAGTCCATTCTGAAGGAGATCAGCCCTGGGATTTCTTTGGAAGGAATGATGC
This sequence comes from Bos indicus x Bos taurus, assembly GCF_003369695.1. Lineage (NCBI taxonomy): Eukaryota > Metazoa > Chordata > Mammalia > Artiodactyla > Bovidae > Bos > Bos indicus x Bos taurus. The sequence continues at coordinate 13,645 of NW_020867308.1, read as the reverse complement.
TAAAGCTGACACTCCAGTACTTTGGCCACCTCATGCGAAGAGTTGACTCATTGGAAAAGACTGATGCTGGGAGGGACTGGGGGCAGGAGGAGAATTGGACGACAGAGGATGAGATGGCTGGATGGCATCACTGACTCTATGGACGTGAGTCTGAGTGAACTCCGGGAGTTGGTGATGGACAGGAAGGCCTGGCGTGCTGCGATTCATGGGGTCGCAGAGTCGGACACGACTGAGCGACTGAACTGACTGACTGACTGGATACATGCCCAGGGGTGGGATTGATGGATCATATATTATAGTAGCACAATTTTTAGTTTTTTAAGGAACTTTCATACTGTTCTGCACAGTAACTGCACCAATTTACATTCTCACCAACCGTGTAGAAGGATTCTGTTTTCTCCAAAAACTCTCCAGCATTTATTATTTGCAGACTTTTTGATAATGATAATTCTGACTAGTGTGAAGTGGTACTCACTGAAGTTTTGACTTATATATCTCTCATGATTAGCAGCATGTGATGCTGTTAAGTCTCATTATTGGTGACATTAACCTAGATAACTTGGTTAAGTACTGTGTTCCAGGTTTTTCTACTTCAAAGTTGCTCTTTTCCCCTTTGTAATTAATATGTTCCATGATGAATGACACTTTGATGCTATGAAAATATCTTATTTCTCATCTTACTCTAGCCCCAGAATTTTAGCATCCATTGATGATTCTTACCTTAAGTAATTATTACTGAGGTCTTTGGTGAATTTCATATCTCCATTTTTGCATCCTCCCATCATGTTGTCCCTTCTCCCGCATGTATGTGTTCAATTATTTATTTCTGTGAGCATGAACTCATTGATATTTATTATATTATATCAGTTAAATCCATTATTGGTCTAGAATTAGCTGGTGGGATCTTCTTTAAGCTGATTCCTTTGCCCCTTCGACATGGTCCCATCAATTTTTGAGCACTTTCTTACTTTGTGGCGCAACATGGTTTCAAGCTCATCTTCTACTTGCCCTGCTCCGGCCCCTGAATTAAGAGTTCCACTAGAGATCCCTAGCTCTATTTCGTTGGAGAATGGTATTTATAAATAAGATGCGAATGAAGGTGCAGTTATTTCTATCAGGATGTCATCACTCCTAGGCACTCTCAGTGGACAGAACTAACAGTAGAGGTTTGTGCGCATACAGACGTAACCCTATCCATTTCTGTATCTCTCCGACTGTGTGCGTATACTGCATGTTGGTATAGTCAACACAGTGTTACTTTAATTTTCTCCCATCCTTACTAGTCATTTCTCTCCCTGACAATGAGACACCTGATGCTCATTATCTGCAATATTTTTTATTAAATCTCTCAGTTCTCTTATGCACATAAATAAGCCTCAGAATTGTGGGGAAAAAACATACTAACTTCTAGCTACTGTGCACTATCTGTGTACTACTCTTCATATCTTCAGACTGACAGTATACAGTGATATACTGTCTTCAAAAATTACTTGCATTCTTTTTTTCCCTCACTCCCTGCAGTATGGTTACATTATTCATATGCAATATATTAGGTTTATTACTGTATAAAATTTTGCATTATCCCATGTAGAGATTACTTTTTTAATCAAGATATAATTGACATTCAAGATGGTTAATTTTATGTGTCAGCTTGACTGCAGAAGCCCTGACAGCTGGCAAACTTGATTTCTGTGTATATATGACATTGTTCCTGGAAGAATGGTTAAAGTGAATAAAGAATTGTTGAGTTGCTGAACAGAATGAAGCAGGTGACCCTCCCCAATGTGGGCTGGCGCCACCCAATCCCTAGAAAGTATGACTAGAACCAAAGGCAGAAGAAGGGCAAATTCACTCTTTCTGCTTGAGCAGACACCCATCCTCTCCTGCCTTCAGACATTGGTGCTCCTAGTTCTCTGGCTTTCAGAAGCAGATCAGAACTTACACCACTGACCCTCTGACCCCAAGGCCTGTGCACTTGGACTAAAGCACCCCACTGGTTCTCTGGTTCTCCAGCTTATAGGTGGCAGGTCGTGGGGGCATGTCAGTCTCCAAAACTGTGTCAGCCAATGCTCATTATAAATCTCCTATTATATTCCTCACTCATCTCTACTCATTTATTTAATTTCTGGGCTTCCCTGGTGGCTCAGAGGGTAAAGTGTCTGCCTGCAACGCAGGAGACCTGGGTTTGATCCCTGGGTCAGGAAGATCCCCTGGAGAAGGAAATGGCAACCCATTCCAATACCCATGCCTGGAAAATCCCATGGACAGAGAAGCCTGGTAGACTACAGTTCATGGGATCGCAAAGAGTCAGACACGACTGAGTGACTTCACTTTCTTTCTTTATTAATTTCTACCAAAGTATTATACCTTGAGAAATAAGTTTCTAATATGAGATTTTGGTGTTACAGAAAATGATAATCATTATTTCAATTAACTTGAGCACATAGAGAACTGGCCCTTCCTTTTCCTCTTATTACTGATGTTCACCAAGGAAAAATTTGGCAAAAAAAAAAAAAAACTTCTGTTTTAAGAAAAAGAGGGTAAACCATGAAAGTGCAAGTGAAGTCGCACAGTCATGTCTGACTCTTATCAACCCCATGGACTGTAGCCTTACAGGCTCCTCTGTCCGTGGGGATTCTCCACGCAAGAATACTGGAGTGGGTTACCATTTCTTTCTCCAGGGGATCTTCCCGATTCAGGGATCGAACCTGGGTCTCCCACATTGCAGGCTGACTCTCTACCCTCTGAGCCACCAGGACAGCCCCAGGTAAACTATAACCCTCCCCAATTTATTTATTCATTTGCTCACTCACTGCTAAATAAGACATTTAGGATTTATACAGTCATTTGAAACGATATAATCCACATACTCAAGAGTAAACTGTAATCTGACTACTTAACCGATGAAACCAGAATATCAGCACTTAGGATTCCAAAAAAGCCTGGAATAGAGATGTTTAAATACGTTTAATGAGCGCAAGCAAAATATATCACATGATCAAGATATTGGAATTTTGAAATATTTGTTTAAAAATATACCAGATGATTATGACAAATTTCTGTCTTGCCAAAAGACTTAAATGCCACCAAATTATGTATCACCCAGAGTTATACTATTGGATGTTCTGGTTATCTGGTTTACCACATATCAGCATATTAGAATATTGGTAAATATATAAGAGCATTAAAATCATACTTGCCATAATGTGACTTCTTAGATTCATAAAGTACTTTGGTACCAATGCTTCACTGTCATTATGAGCAGTTTTACATATAATACTTTAGACATACTAGAGTTGCATGGCATTCTCTAGGTGTTGTTTTTCTAAAACATAAACTCCCCATGTCAGCCTGAGGGGGATAAAAAAACACGGAGACTCACCATTGAAATTCACATTGCGGATATACTTCAACAACTTCTTGCCCCCAGCTTGCTCCATCTCTGGACAGACACCCCGGTAGTCAGCACAGAGATCCTTGTTCATGTGGTGAAGGGCGTGAGCCATGGCATACACCGCGTCAATCACAAACTGAACTTTGCCCTCCTGCTCATAGTTGGAGTCTTTCCCAATTCTCTCCTGTCCTGCACATGGAAACAAGGAACACACACAAACACTGGTGTTGAGGAGAATGTTTCAATTTGCATTTACTTTCAACTCTGCTTAAAGAAAGCAATGCTTTGAGGAACACAGTCCTGCAGGCCACATTTCTACATTTGGCTACCATGTTGGGTTGCTTTGATGGTTTTGGGTGTTTGACTTTGGAGTTCATTCCTGGCTATTTGTTCATTACTGGAGTTCATTACTGGGAGTTCATTTCTGATATATTTGATAGATCTCAGAAGCAGCACTTCTAATGATCACAATCACAACCTTTGTAATAAGCCAACATTCTTTCTAAAACACAGTGGTCCCAGAGAGTCAAGGGATTAATGGGATTAGAAGCTGGGCCACCACATTCAAATCTTCAAAGCTCACTTATTCTAGAAGGGGATGGACCAAAAAAAGTAAGAGAAAACTAACTAAATACTACCCCGGAAATCACTACCTTCTTCTATATACCTGCCCTTCTTCTTGTGTTGTCTGTCTCAGGTTTTGGTATTACTGGCAACTCAGATGCTCAGGCTGGAAACCCTGATGTCTTTTTTTTTTTTTTAATTCTTTCTTGTCTCTTAGTCCACCCTCCTACATACATATATCTAACGAATAGCCAAAATCTCTTAAAAGTGAACAGTTTTGGCCACACTACAAGTGTCCCATTTCTGCTTCGTCTCCAATCAGGACACAATGCCAGGTGTCCCTCTTCATTCACTCATTCTTCCATGTTCATATTTCCAAACCACAGAGCTAAACACTTCACCCTCATGCTCAGAATTCTATAATGATTCTTCCCTGCCTGCAAAATGAAATCCAAATGCTTTCCCTTGACAATGGAGGATAGTCATCACTTTGTTCCTCTCTGCCTAGTAACAGTAAGAACCAGCAGTGATTAAGTGCCCTCCACTGTGCTGAAAGCTTTTATATACATGATTTTTTATTTTATCCTCACTTTGTGACTTAAATATCGTTAGTCCTCATTATACAGATGGGAAAGCTGAGCCTCACAGAAATGAAATCACCTTCCCAAGGTCATGTATGGGAATAGCAATGATAACAACCCCCGCTTCCAGAACCCAGAAGCAACATTTCTCTGACTTCATTGGCCCTACCTCACCTTCTTCCTAGAATTCACAATCTCACTCACACACACACACACACACACATTTTGGGAAGATTCCCTGAAGGAGGGTGTGGCAACCAACCCCAGTATTCTTGCCTGGAGAATCCCATGGACAGAGGACCCTGGCGGGCTACAGTCCATAGGGTTGCAGAGTTGGACACGACTGAAGCAACTTAGCATACAGGCACGCACACATATATATTTTGCTCCAGACAAGTATGGCTATTTTTCCTGTAAACATCAACTCTAATATTAAGTTATCTTTGCTCAAGCTCTTTGCTTTGCCAGAAATGTCCCTCCTTGCTTTTGCTCATCATAATTTAATTCTCACTCCATGGCATAGTACAATTGTTGCTTATACTTAGCTTCTTGATCACAAAGATCTTCATTAAATGTTTCAAATCTTTATAATCAAATTAATAGTATCACTGCATTTTAATGCTTTACCAGACTGTCCTTTCCTTTTCACACCCATTACATTCCCAGCACTGAACACAGAATTTATATCTGATAGATTCTAAAAAACACTTGTATTAGTCATTTGTTAAGTACATGATAATACCAGGAACTCTCTTTAGACCTCCCAAACCTCTACAACAAATAGTTAACCACAGACTGAGTTTCACTTTCACAGCAGCACTGCCTAGACTATTTTCAATGACACATTTGTGTAGGAATGAAACAACAGGGATTCTACAATCCCAGTCCATTCCCCTACAAAACAGAGTGCTCCCCACAGCCACTGTGTTCAACATTACCTGATTTCTTTACTGAGAGATTGTTTCAGAGTATTTACCATAAAGTATAATTTCCAAGGTGGAAGTTCAGAATTTCCCCAAATTATGTGAATTCGTATTTTTGCTTTACAGAGCACACGTTAGTATCTCAAATGGCAGACACTTCTGTGTTTCATATGTATACCATTCAAGTACCAATCAACCTTGTGCTCACTGCTCTTCACTGGGTCTAGACCTGTGCAGTGTGTTTAGAGCAGGGATCTGTTTGGGAGAAGATACAATCTGTCATGAATCCACACTGCTCCCTCCAATTCAAATTCTGGACCACAGGGTTTTTGCTTATCTCGACACCCTTACACGTCTGCCTCTTTTTTTTTTTTTTTTTTTTAATGAGGAAAATCCTGGTTTCTTAATGACACCATTACAACTATTTATTTCCTCAATTCTGTAATAAACAGGTAACATTCTTAGAATAATAATCATGCTAACCAACAGTCTAAAAATGTAGTGCAATGAACAGCCTTGGAAAATGTGTGTTTCTCAGTTCTTATCTGAATATTTGGTCATTTAGTCTGAGAAAGGCGATTGCTGTGCTCAAGAGTTTTTTGCTAAATATTGGCAAATTCCCCTCTAATGGGGGTTGCACTAATTTGCTCTCCCACGAGCAAAGAGTGAGAGTTCATTTCCCAACAACTTGACAACTGAGCATGTCCTCAAACTTGGATTTCCGTCATATAGGTGAGAAATGCTGTAACAGTATATTTTTATTTGCATTTTTCTTACTACAGGGGAGGTTGAATATATTTGCATACAGTTCAAAGCTATTGTATTTATTTTATGCCATATGTTTTAATTAAAAGTCATTTTCTTCTGTTTTAAAAAATAGTTTTATTAATAAAGTATATTCATTCTTTCAGATTAAGTTGCAAATATTTTTCCTAGTTTGTCATTTTTCTTTTACTCACTTGAGATATTTTCTGCATAAAATTATATTAGATAAAAACACTTTTTCTTAAAAAAATCAATTTATTTTCTTATTACTGCCTCTGGATTTTCAATCATAGCTAGAAAAAATGCCCCACTCCCAGAGTATAGAATGATTTTTATCCATGCTTTCTTCTAGCACTTATATAATTTTATTTTTTAAACTTAGATGTTTCATCCACCTGGAATATATTCTGGTGTGCAATGTGAAGACTTAAAATTTTATCTTTTTTCATATAACTAGTTATTGTAACATATGTCAGTTCAACTTTTCTCACTGATATGAAGTGTATCCTTTATTATATACTATTTCCATGTGTAATTAGATATATTTCTGGATTTTTAACATTTATTTCACTGTTTGATTTGTTTATTCATGAGCCAACACTACAGTTTCATTTATAAAGTCTTTATAATGTATTTTAATAACTGGTAGATTTAACCTCTCTCTCACTATAATTATTATTCCTCCCCCTCCCCAAATGTTCTGGTAGTTTTTGTTTATGTACTCAAATGAGTTTTACTAACTACTTACCTATCTTGAGAAGAGAAAAAAAAAATTGGTATCACATTTCCTGGGTTTACACTGTATTTGTGTATGCTGTAGCACTTAGCTAGAACACAAGTCTACAAAGGTGAGAATGCCCATTTGTGACTTTCCATTTGCTTGTCTATTTTTGTTTCCTTTAATGCTGTCTTAAAATTTTTCTCACGTGAGTTTTGAGTGTTTTGTGGAAAGTTAGCATTTGGTATTTTACTTGGTTTTGCAATTATAAGTATGGCTTTCTTTCCTGAGTACTTCCACTGGTTTATGGTTGCATACAAAAAAATTATTCCTCGTTTTGTTGTGGTTGTTTATTATTGTCCAACTTTCTGTTATGAAAAAATTTAAATGTAGAGCAAGGATGAAAGAATTTTACAGTGAACTCACTAGGTTCTCATATTAACGTTTTACTATACTTACGGATATAAGGCAATTCATTTTCTAATATTACTTTTATAACCTGCTACTTAACAAATTTCTTATTTTTATAGTACTTAAAAAGGCAATCTTGAAGGTGTTATGACCATTACAAAATATACATTATGAAACAGGTTCAGACTAGTAATTCAAGACAGCAGTTTTTCAACTACTTTTATAAAGACATTCATATCAGATGGAATGCCTTGAAAAATAATTGCAATATTTTAAATGATGAAATACTTTATTATGTGTGAAACATTATAGGCTTTATCCCTCTTTGGAACAGTCACCAGAGAGATGCATTAGCTTATTAAAGGCTGTGAGGAAAAGGCGCACATTTGTCTTTGGGGCCACTAGGACTTGGAAAATGTAGCCTCATAATGAAACTGTGTATGGCCCCTGTGTCCTTATCTTCTTAAGTAAAATGCTAGCTGAAGAGTTAATGTTTGGTAAATGTGAAGATGTAGAAACAAAGAGTTGCTGTTGGCTGGAGAACTGGTAAGAATTTAGACCATAAATTTGCCACATGACAGAATCACTGAACTCCCAGTTACCCAAAAGATATTGACAAAGGTCTAAGCTGTTTTTACAGGAAGCAGATCCCCTCCAGGGGAAAACTGCTGACCACAAGTACATAGGCCCTAGACAGTTGAAACCAGAAGAACGAGGATGCTTGAAACTCCACCTTGATGCCAACCAGTCCGAGAATGATCCTCCTGCTGACCACGCCCTGTTTCTTGAACACTATAAAACTCCTCATAACCCCCTCACATGGTCTTGAGGGCATTAGCTCGCTGTGGCCCCCTCTGCCAGGCAAAGCGATAAAAGCTACTCTTTTCTACTTCACCCAAAACTCTGTCTCTGCATTTCTGTTCAGTACCAGTGATCAGAGGCTGTGTTTCGGCAACAACATCGAGTTCATTAACAACAACAAAAGGCTAACTTTATTTCCCCTACCGTGGTAAATGCAACTGTGCACCAAGTTCAGAGTCTCTGGTTTTTCATCTACCACCCTACCTTCCTGCCCTAACTGAGATCTGGCCTCTTCTGGTACCGGCGGCCACTGCAGGAGGACGGGCTTCTGGACATTTCCTGAGCCTCACTGACTCAATCCTCATTTATCTAAGACAACTCAATTTCCTCCTCAGCAAGCACTAATTTAGGAACAGGCCAGGGTTACAATTCTACATGATGAGATGTAAGAAAAGAGTTTATTGGTTCCACATATAAAATAACAAAAATGAACTTATTTACAAAACAAAAATCAACCCATAGACACAGATAACAAATTTATGGTTACCAAAGGGGAAAGTCAGGCAAATGAAGAGTTTGGGATTAAGTGACACACATTACTGTATATAAAATAGTTAAACAACAAGGACCTACTGTAGAGCACAATTATGTAGATATAACTGAATCGCCTGCTGTATACCTGAAAATAACACAAAACTGTAAATCAACTATATGTCAATAAAAATGTTAAGTATATAGGGGAATTCCTGAGAAAGTTCATTTGCTCTCAAAGAGAGATGGAACTCAATTGTATCAGACATTTCACACATCCCCAACACATACACATATACAGGCACGCACATATCTGCACACACGCATTCTGCAATTACTCTAGTCATTTTGTGGTCCTGAGCCAATTACCCAGCATACAAATAACAGCAGAATAAAAATGGGGTAGTGATGTGAAAATACTACTGAGCTGTGAGTTAGCCAAGCCAAGAATACTGTACACTTTTTTCTAAGTGACACATTCAATATCTATTTAACTAAAAAGCTTGATAATCAATGTTTCCCAGGCTTTTTTGAACACTGCACTTCTTATCCATGTACCATTTTATAACATCTCAAGGGACAAGCATAAGAATGCTTTCTCCCCAACAAAATTGCAAAGAAGGGTAGTTTCAAGAAATATTTTTAACAATGTAGATTAAAATAGAAAAAAAAAAAAAACATTTTCAGTCAGTTCACAGTTAACACCTCATTCTTTCAGGCTTTCTGATGAACTGAGATGTCGTTATATTCTTTTCTTGAATGAAGTTCATCCTTTTCATCACATTTCCCAGGAAAGGGTTTGAGATTTAGATAAAATGAGAACTCTAAAGCATTAATTATTTTTTTTGTTTCCTCAGCATGCAAAGAAGCTTTCCTTTTAAAATCTCCTGATTTTCTGATGTATTTTTATTTTTACCCAAACAGTCCAGTATTTATCTTTAAATGCACACTCCTGTAAGCTTTTGTTGAATAAACTATCAGCTGCTCTACACAAACTCTCTCACAACCAGAATTTCTAGTGTTTGGTCTGCTAGCGAGGTCTTCTCTCTTTGAAAGACCTGCTTATCTTGCCGATTTTAATATACTATTTTCTCAGAATATATGCCTTAGGTAATCTGTAAGAGCAAACTATTAGGGAGAAAAAAAGAATAGAAAATGTAAGAAGTTATGGATCTGAAATTATTAATAGAAATAATCCTATTGCAAAATTAAACTAAAAGAAAGAGGGGTTTGGGCTTAAGCAGGAAACAAACCAAAGATACTTGCCAGTGTGAACTGAGAAACCTACCCCAAAGCAGATATGAACAACTGGCCAGGTGTTTATCCTATGTTTCTAGCGGATTCATAAATTATAATTTTTATTTTGATTTTACATATTAATGACAGTTATTTGCATCAGGAAGACCTCTTGGAAGTAGACATGCTGGTGCAGACTGGGCTTCTGCACTACAGAAATACATTTTATTGACCATAAAGCCACAAACGTAAAAATTTCTTGAGGCTAAAGTCCTGAGTGGTACTGTATATAATTAACTAAAATATTAATGCTTGGGTAGTTTGCAAATGATAAATGCTTTAACAAAAACAAGAAAAAGATATGTCACAGAGAGAGTCGAGGCATATTCAAGTGGTGACGGAACTGCTAGATGCCGGGTAAAGAGGATGTAGGGAAAGCAGGGTGGATATCCTGGAGCACTAGAAAATGTTGCAGGTTCTCAAAACACTACAGTAACCAGGCAAGCCTTATGAAAATGCTACTGTACTCCCTCCCATAATTTAAAAATATGTAAATAACTACCTCAGAGAGATTTTTTTTTTCTCTGTCTCATGGGTACAGCTTTCTAAGATGAATGCCAATGGTAAAATAAAACTCTATTTTATGCAAATTTATTTTGTGGCTTTTTTCTTTTTTTTTGACAGTGACCTCCCCATTCATAGAATCTGGTAACAAATCATGCCAAGAAACACCAGTAGAAGAAAAGTCAGAAGTTCCGGATTGAGACCAAAGGCCTTCACAGCCACCGGGCCTCTGTTTGGAGCTGAGGCTAAGTAAGAACTGAATAAGTCAAGCCACTTGTGCAAAGAACAATGGTGGTTTTTGTCATAGTGCAATAGGCAGCCTGCACCTACTATGCTCTTCCTGGGCAACAGCTCTGTGCTAAGCACTTTTCACGGTTTCACGCTAAAACTTCCCAGCGCTTTCGTGGGTACCATTTCCCATCCCTCTGTTACTTCATTTAGAGACCGTTCACTAAATGGTTCCGTCCACAGCTGCACACGGAAAAGCCACGAACCTGGAGCTTTCCCTTTGTTTATTTCTATTTCCAACTTGAGTTTAGAACCACAAATAACCTCAAAGTTCATGCTAGCCCTGAGTTTTACATCCTCATACTCCAACAAATGTTTCACGTGAGTTTCCTGAAAGGAGAAAATGGACAGTTTGTCAACCACCATCATAGTCTCCCCTGACCTTTTCTTGAGTGGAAAAGTTAATGCCCAGAGACATTGCCAAAAGGCTGGCAGAGGAACAGCAACAAAAGAACACAATAAAATAACTGAGCCTCCGCTTCGGATGACTAAATTGTGACTCAAACCACTAACAGTATGTTCTGCAGTGAACTCAGTGAGTATCCTGCTATAGATGCAAAAACAATTCTGCTGCTGCTGCTAAGTAACTTCAGCCATGTCCGACTCTGTGCGACCCCACAGACGGCAGCCCACCAGCCTCCCCCATCCCTGGGATTCTCCAGGCAAGAGCACTGGAGTGAGTTGCCATTTCCTTCTCCAATGCATGAAAGTGAAAAGTGAAAGTGAAGTCGCTCAGTCGTGTCCGACCCTCAGCGACCCCATGGACTGCAGCCTACCAGGCTCCTCCACCCATGGGATTTTCCAGGCAAGAGTACTGGAATGGGGTGCCATTGCAAAACAACTCTAGCAAAGAATAAAAGAATGTCTGACCACAAACCCTCATTTCTTACCATTTTCCATGGAGAATGCTTCCCAGAAGACCACTTAATTGGCACAGCTGGGTTTTTCTCTGCACTTCCATTTTTTATTTCAAGATGGGTGCAGGCAATGATACTGCAGTGAGTCAACATGTTTTAGCAGGGGTAGGTTTTATACAATGCATAGAAAGCGAAAGCAAAGTCACTTAGTCGTGCGACTCTTTGCGACCGCATGTGCTATAGCCTACCAGGCTCCTCTGTCCATGGGATTTTCCAGGCAATAGTCCTGGAGTGGATTACCATTTCCTTCTCCAGGGGATCTTCCCAACCCAGGGATCGAACCCGGGTCTCCCGCATTGTAGACAGACGCTTTACCGTCTGAGCCACCAGGGAAAAACCTATATATATCTATTACACAATGCATACAAGGCACCAAATTGGAAGGAACTATAGTTCAGACCCAAGTTTCACCCACGCCCAATGTGTAGAAGGTGTTCTGAGAGACTCAATCAAGAACTTGACTTCCAAGAGAAGTCTATTGTAGGTACTGCCAGCCAATTGAGCACAGGGAAGAACAGTGCTTCTGAAACTCACACAAGAAACCCTGATACACCAAACAAGAAGACGGGGCTTCTTACAGTGCGCAGATTCAGTTTCCGCTTCTCACCTAGATTTCCTCTGTCACCTAGATTTCTGATTTCTTAGGCTAAGTTTCTGTTTATATGGGTTACGCTGCTTCTTCTACACAAACAGTAAATTTATTGGTGAAACAATCTTTCTGGCAATGACTACTAGAGTAAGAAAAAGACACTCATATAGATGCCTTGTCTGCTAACTGACCCCTCAGCAGGAACCCCTTCATTAATGACATTCTACTTCTCTGAAATTCTGTTTATGCATGTCCAAGAATTATATTTGGGGTTGAAATTTAGAATACTAGTCAACTTATTAGAAATTAAACATCAAATTGTCACCTTAATTAAACATCAGGTGAAATACTGGGTCTCTACTATCATCACCAATAGTCTACTAAAAACCCTAGAGGGTGGCAAGGCCTGATTAGAACTTTAAGAGACAGTAGGTCAGGGGGATGATACTGGACTCTTGCTATCTTTCACTTTCTTCTTGTCCTGCTTCCTCTCTTCCACCATCCTCTTTCTTTGTTTGTTTTAGAAATTATAGTTATTTGCCTTAATTTAGACAAATGACCTTTATATGTGAGTCTGCATAAGAGTAATTACAAAAAGATAGTTTTCAAGAGTTAAAATTAAACATCAATTTAGCTTCTTTGGCCCCAGTATTTGTTCCTCCCTAAATAGAAACATTGCATTGTTGATCACTAACCATCTCACAAAATTAAAAGGCAGATATCTGTCTTTGGATATGGAGGCAATGGTAAATGTACAGTACCAACTGGTAATGTTTTGTCAGATCAATAAACAGATTCCACACAAAGAAAAGGGAAAAAATGGGGGGTAGGGAGGAAGGAAAGTAGGAGAGGATGGAGAAGAGTATGAAAGAAAGAGGAAATACAAAAGAAAGGAGAGGAGAGGAAAATAAAGAGAAATAAAGAACAGCATAAACCCTGACTAAGCTTTTGGAGGTATTAACTAATTTACAGGAAGTACAGAAAATACACATGCAAGTCAACATTGCAGAATGAAAGCAAATCCAAATGTAAGAAATTCTACAAAAATAGTAATAATCTATTTTTTTCTACAGTAAAATTGCAAAAGTTAAAAAAGAGGAAAAAAACATTTTAAAAAATTTTAAGAAGACTTCAAGAGAAAAAGGAGAGCCAATGGGATGATTGTGGGGAACTACTGTGTGTGTTTGTGTGTATAATTAAGAGTATCTCTTAGAAAACATACTGAAGTATCAAAAAAAAAAAAAAAATCTCTGGGTTTACACTTTGAAATGGCCAGAGGTGAGAGAAAAACATGTGGAGTACGTGTGAATATACACTGGCTGTATATTGACTATTGTTGCGGTTCTGTGATGAATACACGGGG
>NW_020867307.1:0-41190 GCF_003369695.1 Bos indicus x Bos taurus | reverse complement strand
CAGGCAGAAAGCTTCCTCTTTTTCCTGGAGGCAGCCTGTAGGACATGTCTTAAACCATTTACACTTTACCACTCAATTACCATGACTTAAATTTCTAGCAGCCTATTTTAAGTCTCTGATGTTCCTCATTTGTGGTGTTGGGTAGGGGATATGTCTATGCATAAATTCAGTATCTCTTGTTTCTCTAAAAAATGTTAATGACAGATTTTCTTTACTTGTCTTCAGCTTGATCTTTTATGTTAGAAACTGTCCGCAGATGTCTAGTGAATTCTCAGTTGTTGAGTCACATGGAAGACTGAGGCACGAAATGTGATCACTTTTAAATTGATCACAGTCCCTAGAAACAGACATCTCTCTACCAGTGTTTGGGGAGCCATGTTGAGGAAGGGAGCTGAGAACCTCAACATTCATGATAGAGATATTCACAAAAATCCTTGCTACCCTCACTTGAATCTGGTATCCTCTGGCTCAGAAACCTTCCTCTGTTATCTTCTTAGAAAATAAAAATCTCAGCGTCCTTCTGGATAAGGAAGCTAGTCACCTGGATGCATGGAATAAGGGAAAGTATCTGGGGACTTAACTCACTCTAAGTAACAATGATCCAGTACTGTACTTGATCCATCTTGTATTTGATCTTTGTACTTGATCTTTGTACTTGATGTACAATGATCCATCACCTGTACTTCCAGTGGCAGCTGAGGTCACCACTTCCTGCATCTTTGGGGGGATATTCTAAGACTAAGTCAGGGGATTTCCCTGGAGGCCCAGTGGTTAAGACTCCATGCTTCCAATTCTGGCGGCATTGGTTCGATCCTGGTCAGGGAACTGAGATCCTGCATGCTGCATGGTAAAGCCTAAAAATAATAATAATTTAAAAAACACATAAAATAAAAACCCATAAAATTTTAAAAATCAGTCTAGTCCCCAGAGGCAGCTAAGAATCAGGCTTCATGTCTGTTCACCATTCAGTGGTTTCCCAACATCCCCAGTTTCAATAGTTAAAACTCCAAATCTTTTCTCTATCCTTATAGTTTATACCTTAGAGAACTGTACTATTGTTGAAAGAGATTTTAGCTAGGTCCCAGAATCCTAATAGAGTTACTATGAGAGGAAAAGAGGTCATTTAGGGAGAGAAGCCAGCACAGTAACTGACACATAATCATAGTGATTACTTTTTGTTGCTTTTTCATTATCATATTTTTATAAAATCATCCCAGTATATAATTATTTTTGACCAGCTCTCTATAGTGAGATAGCATGGAAAAGAAAAGCCCTGTGAAATCAAGACCTATGTAATATATTTATTTAAGAACAGTATACAGACCAGAGGCCAAGCCTTGTGGTTCCTAGTGTGTAAGCTAGTGCAGGACACCACCTCAATGCTGACAATAGGGGACAGACACTGAATTATTAGGGACTAGAGACCATATGTTACTACTGTTCTTAGGTTGTCTATATAGCCATGATCATTTAGCCTGCACTTTATAAAAGAAATAGGGTATGTTACAGTCAGCCACTAACATGATGAAGATTCTAAATCTAAGTTTAGCATCGTGTAAGTCTATCTGGCTTTGCTGGTGGTTCAGATGGTGAAGAATCTGCCTACATGTCTTTGAACCCTGGGTCAGAAAGATCCCTGGAGAAGGGAAGGGCTACCCACTCCAGTATTTTTACCTGGAGATTTGATCAGTAGAGTAGCCTAGTAGACTATAGTCCATGGAGTCACAGAGTTGGACACGAATGAGTAACTAACACTTCTCAGGTCTATCTCCAGGTTGGAATCCAGCTCTCTTAATTACTAGTCAAGTCTATGACCCCTGCCGAAGAGTAGGCATTCCCTCAGAAGTTCAGTACCGTCTTCCCGTGTGTATCACTTGTACAAAGTCAAGCAGTATACCTTGGGTGTCCCTGTGAGGTGAGCAGTCCTACAGTTTCCTTGGGAGTTTGTGCTGATGCTTTCAAAAGCAACCCTTAGACTTTGTGTGATTTCTGGCCTCTGGAAAATTATGAAATAGAGGACAAAGAGGGGAAAACAAAGGTTTGTAAAGGTTCTGTATTTAAAAGCTTAAAGATTACCACACACCTAAGCTTTGCTTAGACCTTTCATGTCCCTCAGTGAAGTATATTTTTTTGCTGTGGTCCATAAATTACTCAAATAATCCATTAAGATAGCTGTAGAAATCAGCATAGCAAGCTATCAGTGAGCTAGTTTAGTTTATTCAACCGGTTATTAATCTTCTCAGCTCAGGGTCATATTGTCCTGTCTTCAGCATTTTTCACAGTGTCTGATGATGTCCGGAGAGTTTAATGGAGGTCCTGAAATGTGAATACAACAAGCATGAGAATCTCTTGACTTGATGTCATTCCGGGGAACGTCTTCAATCCCTGGCAAGTGAGCAAGACAGCACCTGTGCTATTTATCTGGATGTTTGTACACTGTTCTGGCCAAAGAAATGTCTATGTACAATGATAATTTCCGTATGATACTTTCACTGGCAGCAAATTGTTTTGAGCATCTGTTATCATTTTTAGTTGCTGTCAATTTGTTTCCTCTATTGCTTCCGTGTAAAGTAGGAGCAGTTTTGTCAGGACTTAGCGACCCACAGCATTTGCTTTGGAGGTTTATGACATCTTTCTCTCATTAAAGTTTTCTCTACCCCACCCCAAATTCTCTGCAGGTTAGAGAAGCTGATTTTCTGGTGAAAGTTCTTACAGTTACAATACATGGAACCCAGGTACAAATAAGCTCAGTGATGAAGATGTTGATGATGATGATAGATAGTTTGTATCACACACTTTGGCTTGGATTTAATTCATACTACATGCAGCCATAGGACTAGTGAAGTTAGGAAATTAACTGACTTACAAGTCAAGTGACCTACCCATAATCAGTCACCTAGTAAGTGGTAGAGCTAAAATTTGCATCTAGATACTTCTTATTCCACAGCTCAGTTCCTTTCTTTTCTCTCTCTCTCTTTTTTCATGTTCTGTACACTAGGTCCTTGTTGATTGTGCTATGCTTAGTCATGTCCAACTCTTTGCGACCCCATGGACTTGTAGTCTGCCAGGGCTGCTCAGTCCTTGGGGATTCTCCAGGCAAGAATACTAGAGTGGGTTGCCGTACCCTCCTCCAGGGGATCTTCCCAACCCAGGGATTGAACCCAGATCTCCCTCACTGCAGCGTGTACATGTCAATTGGTTCTTCAGATTTCTGTCTTAAATTAAAGTATCAGTTGAGGTGAGATAGGGTGTTGTTGGCCATTGCAAGGATTTCAGCATTTCAGAATGAAATATGGAGGCATCATTGTTTCTGCTAGATTCTTAGTAGCAAACAGTTATTATGTGGTAAGCTCAGTTTTCAAAATTTTATATTAATTTGCTCACTTAATCCTCAAAGTATGAGGTATCTGTTGTTATTCCTATTAAATCTGAAGCAACTGAAGCTCTGAGAAATGAAATAATTTTCCTAGGATCAACAGAGTAATTGAATTAGAATTAAAACTCAGGAAGTCTGGCTCCACTGACTGTCCACATTTTTAATCTGTAAACAGAATTGCCTTTTATTCAAGAGGTCCAATTTTTTCAATATATGATAGGTGGAAATGATTTTTGTTAACTTAGAAATGTTTTATAGCCACATATTTTCCTTCTCTTGAGCTTAAGCCTTCGTTTATGGAGCCAGTTTCCATAAATAACCCAGACGACTACCTTTTGGAGCATTTGACAATAAAGTATAATGATTCCTTTCTGGCTTTTCCAGTAGCTGATGCTTCTCATTCTTCTCTTGAATCCTTTTCTCATCTCATCACACTGGGCTCTGTTGGATTCTCTTTTCTTCTTCCTCCTCCTTGTGACTTGACTCCTGCAACTATCTCTAGTTCCAACACATCATGTCACATTCTATCAGGACAAAAAGAGAATTAGGCAAAGCTCATTTATACCTAAACCATTGGCAGCCACCCAAACACCTCTTTCAAAATAAATCAAAGCGAGCAGGAAGCTGCAGTCATGTTGGAATGGAAATATAGCATATAGGGCTTTCCAGTCAACGCAAACTCAGGGTCAGAATACCTGTTTTCTCCCTCTGACTATGTCTGTGTCCTTGGAAATATATGTAGCCTTTTTAAGCCTCAGGTTCGTTGTCTATTAATAGTGATAATAATGATACTTATCGTGAGAGTATTCAGGTTAACTGCTAGTGATTCATTCATTCTCGAGATATTTATCAAGCATGTATTTTTGTTCATTAACTATGCTGCGTTTGGGGGCTTCCCAGGTGACTCAGTGGTAAAGAACCTGCCTGTAGTACAGGAGATGCAGGTTCCATCCTGGGTCGGGAAGATCCCCTGGAGAACGGAATGACAACCCACTTCCGTATTCTTGCCTGGGAAGTCCCATGGACTGAGAAGCCTGGTGGGGCTACAGTCCATGTGGTCCCAAAAGCGCAGAACATGACTCTGTGATTAAACATCAGCAAATGCTATGCGTAAGGCGTCTGTGATGAACTAAAAAGACATGTTCCCTGTCTTCACGATGCTTAAATTTTGATGAACTCATAAATGCAGGTGTTCAGCACAGATCCTGGCACATGGTAAATATACCTTTGTAATTATGTGAATACCTTCCACAATATATGTAAGCTGAAATGATGATAATGATAATGATGTTCAGAATGGTGATATGGCCATCATAGTATCCGCACCTTTTCACCAAGAACCCAAAGTGATAATTCCAGTCAACAAGAACTAGGCATCAGAGTAAGTCTACTTTTTTTTCTCCTCATATAAATTATCTAAAAGATTTTAAAAAAGGAAAATGTTTATAAGCACATTACTTACCACCTGGATAAATGCAGTACAACCTTAACTTTTGGTTAGAGAATACAGGTAAATATTTTTAACACTCTCTTTAAACCACCACTTTTAAATCTTCCATTGACAGATTTCCAAAATCATAAACGAGTGTAACATCTTCCAGTATCAAGGAGAGTAGTCATCTGCATAAACAGCAAAGGTTTCTCTCTTATCTCCCAAACTCTAGATTCCTGCTTTTTCTCTATTCATATTTTACTTCCTTTTTCTAACCAGTAGTTTAGTGATTCTTGTGGAATTTGCCATCTTCTGCATCAGTTTCACAGTCTCTCCTCCTCCTGGGTAATTTTCCAGTGACATTCTTTGCTTTGGGGATGTACCTTTCTGCATTGCTCTGACTTGAGAGGCCAGGATATTGTTGATGCATGAAGTGTGTTTGGTATCTTCAGATTTAGCTGCTAGCTTGAGCATCTGGCAGTTGAACATAATGCCTGTACTTGAGCATTCATGCTTGACCAGAAATTACTTTGTCATCTTCACTGGCTTTTATTAAGCAGCCAACAGCTGTCTTGGAACTATGACTTACAATAGTGAGCTCTTACTTTAGAATGTTATCCTCTTTTTATCCTCAATATAGTTCCCTCCTTTTCCTTTTTTCCCCAAGCAAATCTTGGGTGTCAATAAGTGAAAGTGAAAGTGAAGGTCACTCAGTCCATGTTCGACTCTTTGCGACCCCATGGACATACAGTCCATGGAATTCTCCAGGCCAGAATACTGGAGTGGGTAGCCTTTCCCTTCTCCAGGAGATCTTCCCCGACCGAGGGATCGAACCCAGGTCTCCAACATTGGCAGGCAGATTCTTTACAGCTGAGCCACAAAGGAAGCCCGAGAATACTGGAATGGGTAGCCTATATCTTTTCCAGTGGATCTTCCTGACCCAGGAATAGAACCAGGGTCTCCTGCATTGCAGGCAGATTCTTTACCAACTGAGCTATGAGGGAAGCCCTCGGTGTCATAGGAACGGTAATAATAGTATCTTACACTTGGGTAGCACTTTATGGTTTATAAAGCATCTGAAAATCCCATTAACCCAGTTTGAATTTCATAGTCATCCTGGGATGCCAAGTACCATCACTTCCAAATTGTAGATGAGAAAAACTATAGCTCAGATGTCAAATGACTTCTTGATGGTTACATCCCCAATGTGTGTCATATGGCCAAACCTGGAAACGACGTTTTTAAAACAGTAAAATAGAGACTTTTAATACATTTCACCATGCTGACACTTTTAGCAAAATCTATGTCAACATTGTGACCCCATGGGCTGTAGTCCTGCAGGCTCCTCTGTCCATGGAATTTCCCAGGCAAGATTATTGGAGTGGGTTTGCCCATTCCCTTCTCCAGGGGATCTGCTTGACACAGAGATCAAAACCCACATCTCCTGCACTGACAGGCGGGTTCTTCACCACTGAGCCACTGTGGAAGCCATTGTCAACATCAAAGAATCACCCCAAGAATGGTATTTACTCTATGAGAAATAATCCCCAGCTGCCACTTCTGAGACAAGCTCTGGGATTGGGCATATCTCCAGTGAACTAAGCATCCAGCTTGATTCTGGTCCTCCTACTTTGTATGGGGGCTTCCAGTCTGGGAGGAAATGGCAGGGTATTTTATTGGCTGCCATGTTGCACCAGGTAACACTGTTCGTGGTGGAAATCGTGCTGTCTAGAATTCAGCAAAGCAGTGGTCCTGGTATAGTGGCCAAATGCAGACGATCTCTCTGAGCTTGTTTGCTTTTCTACCTAATCCAGAAATAACTCCCCCTGGAGTCTAAATTAAAGCTCAAGAGAGCTATGGAAATGGGTTGAGAAACTGTTTGTAAACTGCAGAAATGATCTACAAATGCAAAGGGCATGTACCTTGTATATCTTGCTTGCTTGGATGAATGAATGAATTGATTTTTCATATTTATCTCACTGAGAGTTTTGGTCTATTTGATGCTGCAGCAATTTGCAAAACTCTGCTCACTCTTTTGCACTGCAGCCCAGAAAGACACCCTTGGAACTTGGCGTGAGTCATACAAATAGTGTGTTTGTATTTGTTATAACCTGTGTTCTGGTCTTGTCATACTATCTTCCCTACCAAAAAGGAGCTGTTAGATTCTAATGGATATTCTAGGAAGTGAGTACATTTCTTGTAAAGTTTTAAAAAGATTGAAGGAATGGACATTTGAACACATGCATGCATACATGTGCACACACACACATACACATACTTCTAGGGAGTTTTGTTTGTTGGTTTTAATTCAAGTAGTTAACATGTTTCTGGAATGAGGAAGTAGTTTTTTTTACTTTTTTTTTTTTTTTTTACCAAAACCTAGGCAGAAAGCAAGTTCATCTTTTTACCCTTAATAGATCCCTTTCTAAAATATCTCATTAATTTTTAATGCTGATCAAGGCACAATATATTTACATGGTATTAAAACTACAGTGCTTCATGTAATGATCATGACAATACCCAGTTGTCATTGTAGAGGACATTCAATGACGACGTAGAAATTTGGGACTTTGGTTCAAACTCGAACTCTGACTTAAATTCCAGGCACCTTTAGGTGGAAGTAGCAAGATGCAACTTTAGGAGAGGAAGACATTTTCCTCTGTGCTTTCACATTCTTCCAGCTGGTTTAAGAATTAAATTGACATGAGACAGATTAACAGAAGAAAAATCAAACAAAAATTTAACAACAAATATACATGGGAGCATGCATGCTCAGTCACTCAGTCATGTCTGACTTTTTTGTGACCCCATGGAGCCTGCCAGGCTCCTCTTGTCCATGGAATTTTCCAGGCAAGAATGCTGGAGTGGGTTGCCATTTCCTCCTCCAATATGTATGCATAGGACAGACCCAGGAAAACTGAATAATTCCCCCCAAATGGTTAAGACCATCTTTAGGTAAGAACAGGAGAGGATGTTGGTGGCACTAGTTTGTGACTTGAAGAAGGAGGCAGTGGACCCAGAAATGGAAAAGCAAATGTCTGGCACACAGATGTTTGCTGGGCTAGGCAGAGACTCTGGTACACAGAGTGGACTCTGAGCTCTAGGCTGGACCAACTTTCCCCCGCCACAGCTAACCCACATTCTTGGCACCGATCTCTAATTATGGCTCAATTCTGGAAATAGGCCCTCTATCTAAATTCTTTAGGAAGCTAAGGGAGAGGTAAAAAAGAAAGACTTCTGAAACTTCCCTGGTGGTCCAATGGTTAAGAATCCCCACTTTCTGGAAATAGAACTGCCTTATGATCCAGCAATCCCACTGCTGGGCATACACACTGAGGAAACCAGAAGGGAAAGAGACACGTGTACCCCAATGTTCATCGCAGCACTGTTTATAATAGCCAGGACATGGAAGCAACCTAGATGTCCATCAGCAGATGAATGGATAAGAAAGCTGTGGTACATATACACAATGGAGTATTACTCAGCCATTAAAAAGAATACATTTGAATCAGTTCTAATGAAGTGGATGAAACTGGAGCCTAATATACAGAGTGAAGTAAGCCAGAAGGAAAAACATCAATACAGTATACTAACGCATTTATATGGAATTTAGAAAGATGGTAACAATAACCCAGTGTAGGAGACAGCAAAAGAGACACTGATGTATAGAACAGTCTTATGGACTCTGTGGGAGAGGGAGAGGGTGGCAAGATTTGGGAGAATGACATTGAAACATGTAAAATATCATGTAAGAAACGAATTGCCAGTCCAGGTTCGATGCACGATACTGGATGCTTGGGGCTAGTGCACTGGGACGACCCAGAGGGATGGTATGGGGAGGGAGGAGGGAGGAGGGTTCAGGATGGGGAACACATGTATACCTGTGGCGGATTCATTTTGATATTTGGCAAAACTAATACAATTATGTAAAGTTTAAAAATAAAATAAAATTAAAAAAAAAAAATAAAGCCCTGTTTAAAAAAAAAAAAAAGAATCCCCACTTTCAATGCAGGGGGCACAGATTCGATCCCTTTTGGGGGAACTAAGATCCTGCATGCTGTAGCGAATAAAATAAGTTTAAGTAACCATCTTTAAAAAAAAAGAAAGACTTTCTGAATCTTCCATTTCTTAGAAAGAATCAGCCTAAATTAATCTACTTGTCAAAGAGACAGATTCGGAGTAGGAGATTTTGCTCCCTTCCACAACTTCTCTGTAAATGACTATATTTACAAAGATGCAGCTTGCCCAACAAAGGTTTTCTATGCTCATAGCCTAAAAACCACATCATGAGATGTTTGTTGCTCCCCAAATGCTTTTTCACTTCTCAAACATGTCTTTGCCTCTGCCTGCCTTCCTCTTGGTGTCTGTGTTTTTTCTTCAACACAGGGTGTTGGTGTTTGTGGAGCAGGCAACTCTGCCACTCTCTGCCTGTCTCTCTCTTCTCTTTTTCTGTATTTTGATCTTTTATCCATCTCCTTGCCTTCCCATTCTTTTTCAACTCCCCTATCTTTTATTTTTTTTTATTTATTTTTAAAAGAAAATCCATCCTGAACCCTCCTCCCTCCTCCCTCCCCATACCATCCCTCTGGGTCGTCCCAGTGCACCAGTCCCAAGCATCCAGCATCGTGCATTGAACCTGGACTGGCATCTCGTTTCATACATGACATTTCACATGTTTCAATGCCATTCTCCCAAATCTTGCCACCCTCTCCCTCTCCCACAGAGTCCATAAGCCTGTTCTATACATCAGTGTCTCTTTTGCTGTCTCGTATACAGGGTTATCGTTACCATCTTTCTAAATTCCATATATATGCGTTAGTATACTGTATTGGTGTTTGTCCTTCTGGCTTACTTCACTCTGTATAATAGGCTCCAGTTTCATCCACCTCATTAGAACTGATTCAAATGTATTCTTTTTAATGGCTGAGTAATACTCCATTGTGTATATGTACCACAGCTTTCTTATCCATTCATCTGCTGATGGACATCTAGGTTGCTTCCATGTCCTGGCTATTATAAACAGTGCTGCGATGAACATTGGGGTACACGTGTCTCTTTCCCTTCTGGTTTCCTCAGTGTGTATGCCCAGCAGTGGGATTGCTGGATCATAAGGCAGTTCTATTTCCAGTTTTTTAAGGAATCTCCACACTGTTCTCCATAGTGGCTGTACTAGTCAACTCCCCTATCTTTTAAAGATATTGGATATAAATTTTAAATTATTTGATGTACCTTTAGAGTTTTATAAACATTTGCTGACATGGTAGTAAACAACCCGCCTGCCACTGCAGGAGAGACCCACATTAGAGATGTGGGTTCAATCTCTGGATCAGGAATATCCCCTGGAGAAATGAATGGCAACCCACTCCAGTATTCTTGCTTGGAGAATTCCATGGACAGAGGAGTCTGGCAGGTTACAGTCCTTGGAGTCTGAAAGAATCGGACATGACTGAGTACACACGCACATTAGACTTTTATGTCCCCTGTACCTAATAGAAAAGACATGAAAAGGTGTAACATCTCTCTGAAAATAAACTAAATTAAGTTGCTTTCTACTTCTCTGACCCTCAATTGATTTTCTTTTCCTCTTTGGGTCAGCAGCTCTCAATAGAAAGGAAAGTTTCCCTATCTCTGGTGTGGAGGATTGAACTAAATGTGCAGTGACCCTCAAAATCTGCCCTGGAAATGAGTTCTTCCCAACAGGTCTATATTTGCCAGCTAGTTGCCTCTTTCTCCTCCAATGAAGAGCAGTAATAAAAATCTTCATTGAGGACTCCTCGTTTTCCCTCTTCTTTCTTTAAATTGCATTGAAGGTATATACAGATCATACTTCAAAGCAGGCAATGCAACAGGGAAAGGAATCTGTTAGCTCAGTTCAGGGTGCTTACCTGCCAAGCACACAGGTCTCAGCAGTTGCAGAGACCTGGGACCCACTGATACTTGTCCACCCTAGAGGGTTTCAGAAAAAGTTCACTTATAATTATAGACAAACCTCCAAACAAGCTAGTCAGTAGTGACCCAGATGCTAGGGTGGGTGGACTGATTTGATTGTGTTTTGCAGAAAGCTTTATACAATACACCCATCCTTCCTGTACCACGTAGATCAGATCAGATCAGATCAGTCGCTCAGTCGTGTCCGACTCTTTGCGACCCCATGAATCGCAGCACACCAGGCCTCCCTGTCCATCACCAACTCCCAGAGTTCACTCAAACTCACGTCCATCGAGTCAGTGATGCCATCCAGCCATTTCATCCTCTGTCGTCCCCTTTTCCTCCTGCCCCCAATCCCTCCCAGCATCAGAGTCTTTTCCAATGAGTCAACGCTTCGCATGAGGTGGCCAAAGTACTGGAGTTTCAGCTTTGGCATCATTCCTTCCAAAGAAATCCCAGGGCTGATTTCCTTCAGAATGGACTGGTTGGATCTCCTTGCAGTCCAAGGGACTCTCAAGAGTCTTCTCCAACACCACAGTTCAAAAGCATCAATTCTTCGGCGCTCAGCCTTCTTCACAGTCCAACTCTCACATCCATACATGACTACAGGAAAAACCATAGCCTTGACTAGACGGACCTTTGTTGGCAAAGTAATGTCTCTGCTTTTGAATATGCTATCTAGGTTGGTCATAACTTTCCTTCCAAGGAGTAAGCGTCTTTTAATTTCATGGCTGCAGTCACCATCTGTAGTGATTTTGGAGCCCAGAAAAATAAAGTCTGACACTGAGGCCGGGGCTTAACCATGTCGCTAAGATAATCATACTCTCCTTTTTAAGCATCGCATACTCTTTAGGGCTTCCTAAGTGGCAATGTGGTAAGGAACCCCCCTGCCAGTGCAGGAAACATAAGAGATACAAGTTCAGTCCCTGAATGGGGAAGATCCCCTGGAGAAGGGCATGGCAACCCACTCCAGTATTGTTGCCTGGAGAATCCCATGGACAGAGGAGCCTGGTGAGCTACAGTCCATGGAGTTGCAAAGAGTCAGACACAACTGAAGTAACTTGGCATGCATGCACACGTGCTCTTCAGTGACCTTCTCTCACATCTGTGAGCAAAAAAGAAATACCACTTTACACTATGAGAATCATTGCCTCTTTTCCAAGATGCAGTCTTTAAACAGAGGAATTTGGAAACATACAGAAAATTGCTGACAGGAGCAGGAGAGACAGAAAGCCGGGGCTCTTTTTCCTTTTCCTGTGGTTTCAGCACCACCTACTGGCCAGATGGTAAACCTTCCCTGTATAGCAAACTTCAGTACTGGGGCACTCACTCATCATTTTGCATATAATGACAATGGAGGGCATTGTCTGTGGAATTCATTGCCCTTGCCTCAAGGTGTACATTTCATTTCTTTTGTAGTTCAGGTAAATATTCTCTTACCTTGTGTCGGTAGATACAGCCAGATGCCCATCAAGTGCAATCAAATATTCCTTTAATCAGCAAAGACCTCATTACGCCCTCCTTATGCATGGCATGTGACCGGATTGACTTTATTTCACTGATACCAATGGGATTTCTTTGGAACTTCTTGCCCAGTCACTCATAAGTGAGAGTTACTCATGTGTAGTAGCTGCAAAACAGCAAGACTATAATCCCTTCATATCAAAAAGAAAAATTCAAGTTATTATATGATGAAAATATTCTCCAAGGTTAAAAGATACCTGTCATTTACCTGCCATTTATCATTCTTTTTCATCTTAAATCAAAGTCCCCAAAATGCCATAGAATAATTTTAATTATATTGAAGATACAATTAATTTGTCAGTGAGAATACTTTTTTCCAGTAGTCTGTTCAGATTATTTATTTTTGGCTGTACTTAGTTGTCCCATGGCATGTGGGCTCTTAGTTCCCTGACTAGGGATCAAATCTGTGTCCCCTGCATCAGACGGTGGATTCTTAACCACTGGAGCACCAGGGAAGTCTCTAGATAATTTCTTTTAAATCGTACAGAAAGCTTCACAAAGAAAACATTAGAGGGTAAATTTAGTATTTCCAGCTCTACCTCTGTAATGGCTTCTCTTTTGCTTGTGAAGTGTTATTCATAGTGGACACTCGCATCTGCAGAAAATTCTATTTGGAAAGACATCTCAGCTGAGAATCCCTGCTTCTAAAACATGGCACAAATCCAAACCGCAGGTTTGCTTGCCCTGATAGCAGGTTAAAAAAAAGTAAACGACCATGAATGTTTTTAAGACAAATTAAACCTTGCTTATTTAAAACAAAACAAAAACTGATTATTAATAGTTGTAACTGACTTGGAAAGCTGAATGACAACCAGGAACATCCGGGTGTCATTGGAGCAGCCTGCATAATTAAGTAGGTGCTTTATGTAACACATTTTTACCAGGCAAATCTAATAACTTTGATTATCATTTAGCTGATTGTTTCCCAAGTACCTGACTTGGCCCCCCTCAATTGACTTGTGCATCGCGGTTTCCATTGGTGGCTGTCGAGCTGATTAAACACTCTGTTTTGTGTTTTCCTCTAGTCCTTGAAAATAGATCTGTAAGCGTTCTGCTCAGGTATGATTCGTAAATTGCTGTACAGGAGGCTCCAATTTGTGCTCAGTCCTACTAGGGTCAGAATTTGCCTTATGTTTTCTTCTGATGTCATTTGTCAAGGTGCACAAGTCGTTCAAAGAACCAGGTCGCGATACTGCATGGCAGTGCTTCTTGGCATGAATTGCTTAAAAACCTTGACTCGTTAGAAGTGCCCTGGGCTGTCGCTGTGGTTTTTCTACCACCAAAAACGGGAAGATTTTCTTGTCTTCAGCCAAGATAAAATCATTGTTTTTGTTTGTTTTTCCAATTGGTGCCCTTCACTTCTTCACACAATAAAATCAGATTTTAATTGTGTTAACAAAAAGAGAGGTGAGATAAACGAGGAGAAAATAGACTCCATTTGTTTCAAAAGTTTCTAAATTCTCAATTCACAGACCTACCTGCTCAGTACAAAACAAATCTTAGTGAAAAGTAAATGTCTAAAATAAATCACATGTCTAAAAGATTTCCAAAAGAGTAGTAATTTATAACCAAATGGTTATAAATATCAATAACAAATATTTATTGGAAACAAATATCAAATGCATAGATGCCTGATATTATCTAGATGAGTACATGGTTTTTCCAGTAGTCATATATGGTTGTGACAGTTGGACCATAAAAAAGTCTGAGCACTGAAGAATTGATGCTTTCAAATTATGGTGCTTGAGAAGACTCTTGAGAGTCCCTTGGACAACAAGGAGATGAAACCAGTCAATTCTAAAGGAAATTAACCCTGATTATTCTTTAGAAGGACTGATGCTGAAGCTGAAACTCCATTTCTTTGGCCACCTGATGCAAAGGGCCAACTCATTGGAAAAGACCCTGATGCTGGAAAAGACTAAGGGCAGGAGGAGAAGAGGGAAGCAGAGGATGATATGCTTGGCATCACCGAGTTAATGGACATGAGTTTGAACAAGCTCCAGGAGTTGGTGATGGACAGGGAAGTCTGGCATGCTGCAGTCCCTGAGGTCACAAAGAGTTGAACACGACTGAGTAACTGAACAACAACAACAAATACACTGAATATATTGTATTTCATCAGTATATTTTGGCAGTTAAAGCTGCTATGCATAAAGTCAAGGCCTGAGTCTCAGTTCCCCGTCAGGAAATGGGTAGGAGTGGGGAAGAGAGAATTTGCAGATTTAAGAACTTTTAAAAGAAATTATTTTATGGTCAGACTGAGCAGCAAGACCACTTAAGAAAACAAGAGCCAAGCCTGTACAGTACAAGGTGAAATACCCTATATTTTTGCTACCCTGTGAGATATAAGCCCCAAACCCTTCACATAACTTGTTTAGGGCTTTGCAAACACACATAGGGAGGAATGTTCATAAGGAGGAAAAAAAAAGTGTCTTTATAAGATGAACTTCCACATCAAAATTAAAAAGACAGTGAGGAAATCTAGTAACTTCGGACTTAAAAAAAATATATATTCACAACCTCAAAGTTTAAAGTTGTGTTTTATTCAGTGAAAATTTTTTAGGACTTAAGCCTGGAAGGCAGCATCTCAAGCAACCCTGAGAGAAATCCTCTGAGGAGGCCGTGGGGGTGGGGTAGCTTATATCTAAGCTTTGCAACAAGGGGCAGGTCGTAGGCACATGAAAAGATTATTGTTAATTAAGGAAAACCTGACATCTCAAGAAATTTAGTGCTTTTCTAAGTATGAGAGGATGCAAGAATCTGGGCTCACTGAAATCATTTCTTTGATATGCCCCTCAGCTATCTAGGGCCAATGTGTTTTCACATCCTGAGTTTCCTTGGGGCTCACCATAGGGAGTGGCTGCAATCTGATGGCTGCTTGATGGCAGATATTCTTTTCCTTCGTGGGTTTCCTCAGGCTGACCAGCTCGTCATATGTGGTGGCTACAATTGCTAATGACTGTGACATCATTGTTTACTGATAATGGCAGGAAATATTCCACTTCTCACAACAAAGAGAATGCATACCCTTAAAAGTAGCATTATGGAACAATCTGAAAACAACTTTTAGCTAAGTAGTGTAGATTTCTCAAGGATATCTTAATAACCCACTCCATCCTTCCTTCCTTTCTTCCCTACCTGACTCCCTAACAGAATAGATTTCTAAAAAATAAGTCAGGAAAAACAAACAAACAAACTGGAAGCTATGCTGCTGTTTGCTTTGATAGCTGCTTTCAAATGTAGACCCAAAACTACCTAACAGAGAAAAAAATTAGAATACTAATCAGTTTTTTCTATTTAATAATAAATTAGTTTTTTAAAGCTTAATAAATCTTAAGTAATGCCTTGTTTTGGTGATAGAAATTTTATAAATGTATTGACTCAAATTTTCACCATGGCGTGAAGAACAAACTCAGAGTGTTTCAGTTTTAATAAAATGATAAGCATTTTCTGCATTATTTTTTCTTCTAAAAAGTAGCATAAAACTCTAATATTTAAATAGCATGCACTCTAGAATTAGAGTTAGCCATCTTTTTAATTTATTTTTCTGTGGCATATTCACTTAAAATTTTTACATTTTGGATAGTAAAGTGATCTAAGTCCCGTCTTCCCTTCCACTGCTTTCCTCTCTCTTCCCATGATCACTTCTCTTCCCAACACAAGTCAGTACAGGCTGAGGATGTAGGGTGGTGATGAGGGTTGGAGAGGGATGTGGAGGCATGTTTCTATATGTCCAGAATCCCTGGATGTGGGATAGTTGAGGGTAGATGCAGAAGTGATGGGCAGAGGAGACAGTTGACAAAGTTTGGGGATTGATTACACCAAACAGAAAAGTTGATTAAGCAAATACATGTTTTGTAGATAAAATATAGAACAGTTACAGATGTATATGTGCAGGTATTATACACATGTGTGTGTGCATGCTTAGCTCTTTGAATGAGAGGGACCAGAATCAATGAGCACAATAGTATTTACATCTTGGTTTCTCAAAACCATCCTCCACTGAAAAGAACCAATCCTCTGTGGAGAAATTGCCAATTTCTTTCTAGAGCTATAGCACCATATAAGATGAGCCTGGAACTTCTTACTGGGCCAAAAAGTAAGGAAACAAATGATAACAAAATGTTCCAAGGGCATAGGAAGCCAGCCTAAAAACTGGCCAAATGGGGACAATTTGAGCATCAAAAGAGATAACAATAGTAATGTATTACAAGTCATTGATTACAATAGGAAGCCAAAAATAAATGAATGAATGAGAAAAGAAAGCTCTTTTTAAAAGTTGAATGTCATCTAATATATGTAGAAGAAGTGATGGGGATATAGACTTTTCATTTGGCAACATCAGAGAGATGGTTGCTTCTGGCAGGAGTCTTCAGTGGATCCTAAGGTTGGTGGATCAAAGTTTGATGAATATCAAATATTGGTGTAATTTTGGAAAGAAAATGAAAGTGTTAGTTGCTCAGTAATGTCTGACTCTTTGCAACCCCCATGGACTGACTGTAACCTGCCAGGCTCCTCTGTTCATGGAATTCTCCAAGCTAGAATACTGGAGTGGATTGCCATTTCCTTCTCCAGGGGATCTTCCCAAGCCAGGGACTGAACCTGGGTCTCCCGCATTGCAGGCAGATTCTTTAGTATCTGAGCCACCAGGGAAGTCCCAATTTTGGAATAATCGCCCCAGAAAATTCTGATCAGTTGCAAGTTGCTAAATACAAGGTAGTGAAGCCAGTCAGGCACCAGCTTGACCTGGTGATTAGAATTAACATGGTCATTGGTCAGTGTTGAGATGAGTACATATCACATCATATAGCTCCTGGTTTGACTCACTTCGAAGGTACTGCATAGGATATCAATGTTGTTCCTGCTGAAAATGCAGACCTGAGATAGATCATAAGGAAACATCAGATGACCCTAGTTTGAGAGTCACCCTACAAAATGTAAGGTCTGTCCTCTTTAAAAAGGTCAGGGATTTGACACAGAAGGAAGAACAGAAGAAATGTCCTTACTTGACAGAGGCTAAGGAAGCTTGACAATGAAATGAAACATTCACTCCTGAATAAGATCCTGGATCAAAAGATAAAGAGACATTACTGAGAAAGTTAGCAAATTTTGAATGAGATCTGAATTGCCTAGTGGTGATGTGCCAGAGTTGATTACTTGGAAGCTGTGCTGGTTATCAGCAAAGTGTTCTTGTTTGGGGAAATCCATACTGAAATGTTTTAGGGTGATGAGTTATGATGTCTGTGACTGCTCTCAAAAGATTCAGAAAAAGACTAATGGTAATAGGTAAATATAAATTATGAATATATATATATCTATTACATATCTATTATATATGACAGAAGAGGAAATAAGCAAATGCAATAAAATATTAACAGTGTAGGTGTCTGTGTGAAGGTAAAGGAGCTCTTTGTACTTTTCTGAAAACTTTTCTATAACTTTGAAATTCTTTCAAAATAAATTATTTTAAAATAAATTACTTTCTAAAAGAGAGAAAAAGTCCTAAACGTGGCATTAAAGGCAAAAGTCTGCCATGAGCACAGAGGGTCAGAGTTTGCACAATGAGTGAACAATTAGGTGGCTGATTTTTTCTGCTCTATAGTTAGCTTGTGCTGTGTTGTGCTCACTCAGTTGTGTCTGACTCTGTGCAGACATCTGGACTGTAACCCCCCAGGGTCCTCTGTCCATGGGGATTCTCCAGACAAGAATACTAGCGTGGGTAGCCTATCCCTTCTCCAGGGGATCTTCCTGACCCAGGAATCAGACCTGGGTCTCCTGCATTGCACGTAGATTCTTTACCAGATGAGCTACCAGGGAAGCCCATAGTCAGTTTTAGTCAGTATAAAAAATAAGAATACAGCACAATAGCTTCCCAGGCTACATCACATCAAGGCTTAGGTCCTTAACTTTTGTTAGTAACCAACACCGCCTTTTGTAGATCATTACTCAATTAATCATTCACTAACTCTCATGAGTAGGGACAGAGCTGAGCACCAAGGATTTATCAAAGTGTAAGATGTTTTCCCCAACCCCCAGGAATCTGATTTGTTGTTGTTGTTCAGTCACTCAGCCATGTCCAACTCTTTGCAACCCCATGGACTGCAGCACGCAAGGCTTTCCTGTCCTTCACCATTTGCTGGAGTTTGCTCAAACTCTTGTCCATTGAGTCAGTGATGCCATCCAACCATCTCACCCTCTGTCATCCCCTTCTCTTCCCACCTTCAATCTTTCCCAGCATCGGGGTCTTTTCCAATAAGTTGGTTCTTCACATCACATGGCCAAAGAAGTGGAGCTTCAGCTTCAACATCAGCCCTTCCAACAAATATTCAGGACTGATTTCCTTTAGGTTTGACTGGTTTGATCTCCTTGCTGTCCAACAGACTCTCAAGAGTTTTCTCCAACACCACAGTTCAATTCTTCAGCACTCAGCCTTCTTAATGGTCCAACTCTCATATCCATACATGACTACTGGAAAAACCATATCCTTGACTATATGGACCTTTGTCAGCAAAGTAATGTCTCTGCTTTTTAATATGCTGCCTAGGTTGGTCATAGCTATTCTTCGAAGGAGCAAGCATCTTTTAATTTCATGCCTGCAGTCACCATCTGCAGTGATTTTGGAGCCCAAGAAAATAAAGTCTGTCACTGTTTCCTTGTTTCCCCATCTATTTGCCATGAAGTGATGGAATCTGATAACATCATCTTTATTTTTTGAATGTTGAGTTTTAAGGCAACTTTTTCACTCTCCTCTTTCACCTTCATCAAGAGGCTTTTTAGTTCCTCTTCACTTTCTGCCATAAGGGTGGTGTCATCTGCATATCTGAGGTTACTGATGTTTCTCCCATAAATCTTGATTCCAGCTTGTGCTTCATCCAGCCCAGCATTTCTCATGATGTACTCTGCATGTAAGTTAAATAAGCAGAGTGACAATATACAGCCTTGACATATTCCTTTCCCAATTTGGAACCAGTCCAGTGTTCTATGTCCAGTTCTTCTTGACCTGCATACAGGTTTCTCAGGAGGCAGGTCAGGTGGTCTGGTATTCCCATCTCTTTAAGAATTTTCCACAGTATATTGTGATCTACACCGTCAAAGGCCTTAGCACAGTCAATGTAGCAGAATTAGAATCTGATGACAGGGAAGAAATGGGATAGTGATATTCCACAATAATGCTCAAGTATAATGCTAAAGAAGTAGAACAGACAGTTAATGCTGACAAGCTTTGAACAAGAAAAGGATCAGTCATGAGAAGAGTGATCAGGAAGGCACTGGAAAGGTGGCTCTGTAGAGAGGTAATAGGATTCATCTACCCTGGCTGGCTTCTGTGTAACCTGACAGAGCTGGATAGAGCCCACTTCCATTTAAATACTTCTAGAAATGGTGATGCATATTCTCCGGAGGCAGCCCATTTTCCTGTTCATAAATCAGATTATTTAGAAAGCTCTCCTTTTTACAGAGCCAAACTATGCCTATTTGTAGTTCCCCTTTGCTTTCTACTTTGAGGCAACACAAAGTAAGCTCAATTCATCTGCTGTTTATAAACCCTTCACATATTTGCAGACGAGTCTCATGTCCCCTCTCATTTCTCCTTTTCCTGTCAAACAATTTCATTTATTTTAACTGTTAAGTTTATTAGCTCCTTCACTAACCTAGGTGCAATAATGTGTCAGTGAATCCAAAAGATGTTCCTAGTAAGCTGTGGTCTCATTAATGCAAAGTATAATGGGATTTTTACCTCTCTAAGACAAATATCACATGCTATTTAGTACAGCCTAAGATTTCATTAGCTTCTTTCACAGCTGCATAGACCATTTTGAGACTGAAACACTCAAGTTTTTTCCATGTGAACTGCCAACCCAGTTTTCCCCCAGCCTGAACATATATAGCTTATTTTTAGAAGTAAAGCTTTTTTGCTTTGCCCCTTTGCATGTGCTTTGTGCTCAGTCCTGTCCAACTCTTTGTGACCCCATAGACTGTATCCCACCAGGCTCCTCTGCCCATGGAATTTTCCAGACACAAATACTGGAATGAGTTGCCATTTCCTTCTCTACAGGATCTTTCCGACCCAGGGATAGAACCCATGTCTCCTACTTTGGCAGGAGGATTCTTTACCACTGCGCCACTTGGGTTTGCCTGTTTAGTTCATCCTGAAATAAAGAATTGGTCCAGTTTGAAATCGCTGGGAATTCTGAGTCTCATCTCATGTTTAGGGATCCCTTTTTGATGTGTGTTTTATGCAAAATTAGTGAAAAACAGTTCATCCAGCACTGGTTTTATTTTTGTTGAAAAAAAAAAAATAGGACCAACTAAAGAGACCTTAAATTCATCCCTAGAGATTCTTCCTCCAGATTGATTGTGATCATTAATCAATTGTCTTGGCTGTGGCCTTTAATGACTACCAAAAATAGTTCTCTGTCCCCCTTAGTATCATTTGAGGTAAGTTGTCTGTCAGCTCTTTGGCTCTTATTTTTTAAAGAATCCCATTAAAATATATATATACATATTTATTTTTAATTGATTAATGATTGCTTTACAATATTGGTTTGATTTCTGTCATACATCAACATGAATTAACCACAGGTGTATATTTGCCCTCTCCCTCTTCAATCTCCCTCCTACTTCCCACCCAAAAAACCACCATATGAGAAATCCCGTTTTTTAAAGTTTCCCTACAAAATTTAATATTAAAAGAAGATACAATCTGACTTTAGGCATCATCAAAACCATTACAGTCACAAACAATAAGTGCTAGAGAGGGTGTGGAGGAAAGGGGACCCTCTTACACTGTTGGTGGGAATGCAAATTGGTATTGCCACTATGGAGAACAGTATGCGATTGCTTAAAAAACTAGGAATAAAATTGCCATATGACCCAGCAATCCCACGACTGGGCATAATTGAAGCCATAATTGAAAAAGAGATATGTACCCCAATGTTCATTGCAACACTATTTACAATAACTAGGACATGGAAACAACCTGGATGTCCATCAACAGATGAATGGGTAAGGAAGTGGTGGTGCATATATACAATAGAATATTACTCAGCTATCAGAAGGAGGCTTCCCTAGTGGTGCAGATAGTAAAGAATCTGCCTGCAATGTGGGAGATAAATAAACAGGAACAGGCTTGAGTCAGTTCTAATGAGATGGATGAACCTAGAGCCCATTATATAGGCGAAGTAAGTCAGAAAGACAAATACCACATATTAATGCATATGTATGGAATCTAGAAAGATAGTACTGATGATCTTATATGCAGGGCAGCAAAGAAACACAGACACAGTATTTTGAACACAGTGGGGGAAGGAGAGGAAACAGAGTTTTGGACACAGTAGGGAAAGGAGAGGGTGGGGTGATTTGAAAGAATAGCATTGAAACATACATATTACCATAAGTAAAACAGATAGCCAGTGGGAGTTTTCTGCATGATGCAGGGAGCCCAAAGCCAGTGCTCTGTGACAACCTAGAGGGGTGGAAGGAGGAAGGAGGTGAGAGGGGGATACAAAAGGGAGGGGACATATGTAAACCTATGACTAATTCATGTTGATGTATAGCAAAAAAAAATAGCATCACAATATTGCAAAGTAATTCTATAATTTAAAATAAAATAAATTTAAACATTATGATCAAGCAAGTCACTAAAACAGGAAGATGTATACCTCCAAGGAGTGAAGATGACTAAAACACTTCCTGATAGGCACCAAATGAATATCTTGGCACTGGGAGGGAAATGTAAAGAAATTATATACTGAAATGAACGGGTTGCTTATACTATAGGCAAACAACATCAAAATGGAATTCTTATTCTACAAACCAAGGACACTTGTTTTATAGATAATAAAATCCCTAATGAGAAAGCTTTTCTTCTAGTAAAGTCAGAATAAAATATGACTTGGTTCAGTTCAGTTCAGTAATTCAGTCATGTCCGACTCTTTGTGACCCCGTGGACTGCAGCACTTCAGGCCTCCCTGTCCATTACCAACTCCTGGAGTTTATACAAGCTCATGCCAATTGAGTAAGTGATGCCATCCAACCAACTCATCCTCTGTCGTCCCCATCTCCTCCAACCTTCAATCTTTCCCAGCATCAGGCTCTTTTCTAAATGAATCAGCTCTTCGCATCAGGTGGCCAAAGTATTGGAGTTTCAATTTCAACAGAAGTACTTCCAATGAACATTAAGGACTGATTTCCTTTAGGATGGACTGGTTGGAACTCCTTGCAGCCGAAGGGACTCTCAAGAGTCTTCTCCAACACCACAGTTCAAAAGCATCAATTCTTCAGTGTTCAGCTTTCTTTCTAGTCTAACTCTCACATCCATACATGACTGCTGGATAAACAATAGCTTTGACTAGATGGACCTTCATTGGCAAAGTAGCATCTCTGCTTTTTAATATGCTGTCTAGTTTGGTCATAACTTTTCTTCCAAGGAGTAAGTGTCTTTTAATTTCATGGCTTCAGCCACCATCTGCAGTGATTTTGGAGCCCCCAAAATAAAGTCTGCCACTGTTTCCCCATCTATTTCCCATGAAGTAATGGGACCAGATGTCATGATCTTTGTTTTCTGAATGTTGACCTTTAAGCCAACTTTTTCACTCTCCTTTTTCACTTTCATCAAGAGGCTCTTTAGTTCTTCTTCACTTTCTGCCATAAGGGTGGTATCATCTGCATATCCGAGGTTATTGATATTTCTCTCAGGAACCATGATTTCAACTTGTGCTTCATCCAGCCAAGCATTTGTCATGATGTACTCTGCATATAAGTTAAATAAGCAGAGTGACAATATTCAGCCTTGACATACCCCTCTTCTTATTTGAAACCAGTCTGTTTTTCCATGTCCATTTCTAACTGTAGCTTCCTGACCTGCATACAGGTTACTCAAGAGGCAGGTCAGGTGGCCTGGTATTCCCATGATTTTCAGAATTTGCCACAGTTTATTGTGATCCTCACTGTCAAAGAAAAAGAAATGTGAAAAAGCAAACTGTCTTTCTGAGGAGGCCTTACAAATAGCTGTGAAAATAAGAGAAGCAAAAAGCAAAGGAGAAAAGGAAAGATATACCCATTTGAATGCAGAGTTCCAAAGAATAGCAAGGAGAGATAAGAAACCCTTCCTCAGTGATCAATGCAAAGAAATACAGGAAAACAATAGAAATACTAGAGAGCTCTTCAAGAAAATTAGAGATACTAGGAGGAACATTTCATGCAAAGATGGGCTCAAAAGGACAGAAATGGTATGGACCTAACAGAAGCATAAGATATTAAGAAGAGGTGGCAAGAATACACAGAAGAACTGTACAAAAAAGATCTTCATGACCCAGCTAATCACAATGGTGTGATCACTCACCTAGAGCCAGATAATCTGGAATGTGAAGTCAAGTGGGCTTTAGGAAGCATCACTACGAACAAAGCTAGTGGAGGCAATGGAATTCCAGTTGAGCTATTTCAAATCCTAAAGATGATGCTGTGAAAGTGCTGAATTCAATATGCCAGCAAGTTTGGAAAACTCAGCAGTGGTCACGGGACTGGAAAAGGTCAGTTTTCATTCCAATCCCAAAGAAAGGCAATGCCAAAGAATGCTCAAACTACCGCACAATTGCACTCATCTCACACGCTAGTAAAGTAATGCTCAAAATTCTCCAAGCCAGGCTTCAGTAGAATGTGAACCGAACTTCCAGATGTTCAAGCTGGATTTAGAAAAGGCAGAGGAATCAGAGATCAAATTGCCAACATCCTCTGGATCATTGAAAAAGCCAAGAGAGTTCCAGAAAACAGCTATTTCTACTTTATTGACTATGCCAAAGCCCTTGACTGTGTGGATCACAATAAACTTTGGAAAATTCTGAAAGAGATGGGAATACCAGACAACCTGACCTGCCTCTTGAGACCTGTATGCAGGTCAGGAAGCAACAGTTAGAACTGGACATGGAACAACAGACTGGTTCCAAATAGGAAAAGGAGTACGTCAAGGCTATATATTGTCACCCTGCTTATTTAACTTATATGCAGAGTACATCATGAGAAACGCTGGGCTGGAAGAAGCACAAGCTGGAATCAAGATTGCCGGGAGAAATATCAATATCAGATATGCAGATGGCACCACCCTTATGGCAGAAAGTGAAGAAGAACTAAAGAGCCTCTTGATGAAAGTGAAAAAGGAGAGTGAAAATGTTGGCTTAAAGCTCAACATTCAGAAAACGAAGATCATGGCATCCGGTCCCATCACTTCATGGGAAATAGATGGGGAAACAGTGGAAACAGTGTCAGACTTTATTTTTCTGGGCTCCAAAATCACTGCAGATGGTGATTGCAACCATGAAATTAAAAGACGCTTACTCCTTGGAAAGAAAGTTATGACCAACCTAGATAGCATATTAAAAAGCAGAGACATTACTTTGATGACAAAGGTCCATCTAGTCAAGGCTATGGTTTTTCCAGTAGTCATGTATGGATGTGAGGGTTGCACTAGAAAGAAGCTGAGTGCCAAAGAATTGATGCTTTTGAACTGTGGTGTTGGAGAGTTCTCTTGAGAGTTCCTTGAACTGCAAGGAGTTCCAACCTGTCCATCCTAAAGGAGATCAGTCCTGCGTGTTCTTTGAAAGGACTGATGTTGAAGCTGAAACTCCAATCTTTTGGCCACCTGATGTGAAGACCTGACTCATTGGAAAAGACCCTGATGCTGGGAAAGATTGAGGGCAGGAGGAGAAGGGGACGACAGAGGATGAGATGATTGGATGGCATCACCAACTCCATGGACATGAGTTTGGGTAAACTCCAGGAGTTGGTGATGGACAGGGAAGCCTGGCATGTTGTGGTTCATGATCACAGAGGGTCAGACATGACTGAGCGACTGAACTGAACTGACACAGTCAAAGGCTTTGGCATAGTCAATAAAGCAGAAATAGATGTTTTTCTGGAATTCTCTTGCTTTTTTGATGATCCAGCGGATGTTGGCAATTTGATCTCTGATTCCTCTGCCTTTTCTAAATCCATCTTGAACAGCTGGAACTTCACTGTTCACATAGTGTTGAAGCCTGGCTTGGAGAATTTTGAGCATTGTTTTGCTAGCATGTGAGATGAGTGCAAATGTGCAGTACTTTGAGCATTCTTTGGCATTGCCTTTCTTTGGGATTGGAATGAAAACTGACCTTTTCCAGTCCCATGACCACTGCTGAGTTTTCCAAACTTGCTGGCATATTGAGTGCAGCACTTTCACAGCATCATCTTTAGGATTTGAAATAGCTCAACTGGAATTCCATCGCCTCCACTAGCTTTATTCGTAGTGATGCTTCCTAAGGCCCACTTGACTTCACATTCCAGGTTTCTGTCTCTAGGTGAGTTATCACACCATCGTGATTATCTCGGTTGTGAAGATCTTCTTTGTACAGTTCTTCTGTGTATTCTTGCCACCTCTTCTTAATATCTTCTGCTTCTGTTAGGTCCATACCATTTCTGTCCTTTATTGAGCCCATCTTTGCATGAAGTGTTCCCCTGGTATCTCTAATTTTCTTAAAGAGATCTCTAGTCTTTCCCATTCTATCGTTTTCCTCTATTTCTTTGCATTGATCACTGAGGAAGGGTTTCTTATCTCTCCTTGCTATTCTTTGGAACTCTGCATTCAAATGGGTATATCTTTCCTTTTCTCCTTTGCTTTTTGCTTCTCTTATTTTTACAGCTATTTGTAAGGCCTCCTCAGACAGCCATTTTGGTTTTTTGCATTTCTTTTTCTTGGGAATGGTCTTGCTCCCTGTCTCCTGTACAATGTCACAAACCTCCGTCCATAGTTCATCAGGCTCTCTGTCTATCAGATCTAGTCCCTTAAATCTATTTCTCACTTCCACTGTATAATCGTTAGGAATTTGATTTAGGTCATACCTGAATGGTCTTTCCCTGCTTTCTTCGATTTAAGTCTGAATTTGGCAATAAGGATTCCATGATCTGAGCCAGTCAGCGCCCAGTCTTGTTTTTGCTGACTGTATAGAGCTTCTCCATCTTTGGCTGCAAAGAATGTAATCAATCTGATTTTGGTGTTGACCATCTGGTGATGTCCATGTGTAGAGTCTTCTCTTGTGTTGTTGGAAGAGGGTGTTTCCTATGACCAGTGCATTCTCTTGGCAAAACTCTATTAGCCTTTGCCCTGCTTCATTCTGTGCTCCAAGTCCAAATTTGCCTGTTACTCCAGGTGTTTCTTGACTTCCTACTTTTGCATTCCAGTCCCTTATCATGACTAGTACATCTTTTTGGGGTGTTAGTTCTAGAAGGTCTTGTAGGCTTCATAGAACCGTTCAGCTTCTTCAGTATTGCTGGTTGGAGCATAGACTTGGTTAATGTGTTATAATTTATGCATCTAATTGTGTTTTTCATACTCTCAAAACTGACCAATATTATCATCTTGGAATATGTGCAGTCAAAAGTTTTTTAGAAAAATAATTGTTTCTGTAAAATAATACATGTTCTCATTAAGCAATTTGAGCAAAGCAAAAAATAAAATAAGATTTAAACATTAAATTTAGATAAAATTAATAGGAAAAGAAAGTACAGTGAGGGCAAAGTGTTCTTCAACGTAAAACAGATATCACTCAGTCGCATCCAACTCTTTGCAACCCCATGGACTTATACAGTCCATGGAATTCTCCAGGCCAGAATACTGGAGTGGGTAGCCTTTCTCTTCTCCAGGGGATCTTCCCAACCTAGGGATCAATCCCAGGTCTCCCACAGTACAGGTGGATTATTTTCCAGCTAAGCCACAAAGGAAGCCTAAGAATACTGGAGTGGGTAGCCTACCCCTTCTCCAGAAGATTTTCCTGACCTAGGAATTGAACCTGCATTGCAGGTGGATTCTTTACCAACTGAGCTATCAGGGAAGCCCTATAAAATAGATAATTTCCTTTAAATAAAATACTCTAAGAGATTACCAAAAACATTAAGTAGTTACAGTTTCCATTTTCATTACATGCTTTAAGTAAATGGTTTTTTTTTTTACATTTTTATTGACATATAGTTGATTTACAATGTCATGCCAATCTGCTGTACAGCAAAGTGAATCAGTTATATATATACACTCTTTTCCATTATGATCTATCCCGGGAGACTGAATATAGTTCTCTGTGCTATAAACTAGGAGTTCATTGTTTATCCATTGTAAATGTAATAGTTTACATCCACCAAACCCAAGTTCCCAGTTCATCTCTCTCGCTTCCTTCCTCCACTCGGCAACCACAAGTCTGTTCTCTGTCTATGAGTATAATTCTGTTTTGTAGATAGGTTCACCTCTTCCATTTTTTAGACTCACTATATAAATTATACTGTATGGTATTTTCTTTTTCTGACTTACTTCACTTAGTATAATAGTCCCTAGTTATAAGCATGTTGCTGCAAGTAACATTATTTCATTCTTTTTCATGGCTGAGCAATAATCCATTGTGTATATAGACACACACACACACAGACATACAACACATCTTCTTTATCCATTTATGTCAGTGGACGTTTAGGCTGTTTTCATATGTTGCCTTTTGTAAATAGTGTTGCTGTAAACATAAAGGTAAGTGTATCTTTTTGAATTACAGTTTTGTCTGGGTATATGTCCCAGAGTAGGATTGCTGCATCATATAGTAGTTCTATTTTTAGTTTTCTGGAGAACCTCCATCTCTTATATCTACATATACATATAGATACTAATATCTATATATGGATACAAGCACTTCTATATATATATACACACACACACACACATAGATTGCAATCTTACAAAATGGACAAAATAAGTCATACAGCTAGTAACATTAATAAGATCATACTATAACAGAGACAGAAAGCATAAAAAATTTCAAAACAAAGAAAACAAATCAAAACAATGATTAGCATAACTAGTTGTAATCTGGTCACAATAAACCATCAAGTGCATAGGGGAGCCAGATGGAGAAAAGCCAGATATTTGAAGGACCAAATAGAGAGAAAAAGGTAAATATTTCATCTTTGTTTACAAAGGTACGCTTTATCAATTTGTTGATACGTACTTCCTGATACCTACTTAAGTATATATCAACCCTTACTTACTCATAGGCATTCATGTTGCCTCTTTCAACTCAAATCATTTCAAACATAACTCTCCAGTTTGTTGCAGCTCTATCTAGTCTTTTCTCCCAATTTCATAACAAAAAGACAGAAGCTTAATGCATTTATATAGACCAGTAAAAGATGCTAGGAAGTCTCAATCTAATTTTTTTTTAGAGACCTTAGAAATCATTTAAAATCTCAACCATTCTTCCTGCTTCATCATATTCTGATTCCTTTGAGATGCAAAAAGCTTTGGAAGGAATGTGCACTGATTCACATTCACAACAGTGTAGGAGAGTTCCCTTTTCTTCACACCCTCTCCAGCATTTGTTATTTGTAGACTTTTTAATGATGGCCATTCAAGCTGGTGTGAGGTGGTTCTCACTGTAGTTTTGATTTGCATTTCTTCAGTAATTAGTGATGTTGAGCATCTTTTCATGTGCCTACTGGCCAACTGTATGTCTTCTTTGGAGGAATATCTATTAAGATCTTCTGACCACATTTCAGTTAGGTTGTTTGGTTTTCTGTTGTTGAGCTGTATAAGCTATTTAGCATCATTGCATCAGATGTTTTCTTCCCTTCTGTAGGTTGTCTTTTCTGTGTTTTTGTTTGTTTATTATTATGGTTTCCTTTGCTGTGCAAAAGCCTATAAGTTTTATTAGGTTCCATTTGTTTTGTTTTTAGTTCTGTTGCCTTGGGAGACTGATCTAAGAAAACATTGGTATGATTTATGTCAAAGAGTGTTTTGCCATGCTGTCTTCTGGAAGTTTTATGGTGTCATGTCTTATGTTTAAGTCTTTAAGCCATTTTGAGTTTATTTTTATGCATGTTATGAAGGTATGTTTTAACTTCATTGATTTACGTTCAGCTGTTCAACTTTCCCATCACCACTTGCTGATGACTGTCTTTTTTCCCATTTTATAGGTTTGCCTCCTTTGTCAAAGATTAATTGGTCATAGATATGTGTTTTATTCCTGAGCTCTCTATTGTGCTCCATTGACCTGTATGTCTGTTTTTGTACCAATACCACACTGTTTTGACTTCCGTGGCTTAAGATTGCTTTGGCAATTCTTGGTCTTCTATGGTTCCATATTAATTTTTTCAATTATTTGTTCTAATTCTGTGCAACATGTCATGGGTAATTCCACAGGGATCACATTAAATCTGTAGATTGCTTTGGGTAGCATTGCCATTTTAACTAAATTAATTCATCTGATTGAAGAACATGAGATATCTTTCCACTTAACTGAATCCTCCTCAGTTTCCTTTATAATGTTTTATAGTTCTCACCATATATAGTTCTTTCATCTCCTTGGTCAAGTTTATTTCTCTTAGGCATTTTATTTGTTTTTTGATGTGATTTTAAAAGTACTGTTTTTTACTTTACCTTTCTGATATTTCATTGTTAGTGTGAAAGGAATTATGCATCTAATCATTGACTTAATCATTAACACAGTGGTTAATAATTAAATCTCTCTCTCATGGTTGTTTTGATCTTTAGAATAAAGCACTTAGTTTACTTCTGTCTTCTCTATGTTATAGAAAACATTATAAGGCATAAAGGAATTTTTTTTTACTCTCTGATGGTTAATCATTTGATAAATATATGTATATATTTTCAGCATCGGTCCTCTGGAGTTCTGAATTTATCATTTTCCACGTGGTGAACCAACCACAAGCTGGAAAGTTTTGGGGTATTGTTGGCCCTATTTTATTATTCCTATTTAATTACATCCAAATCCAGACATCAGTTCACATCTTGAGTTCTAATTGCCTTTGAGAGTTCTATGCACAGAACAATGGATGGAGTGACTCTTCAGAACACAAGTCGTAAATATAGGTTCTTCCTGATCTTGATGAATTAAAACCAAAGGAGGGGAGACAGTTTTGTTTTGAAGACATCATCTGCTTATTTGTGTACAGTGTTTGTATTCAAATTTAAATAAATTAATCACATAAAGAGCATCTGAATTCACA
Organism: Bos indicus x Bos taurus; assembly: GCF_003369695.1. Taxonomy (NCBI): domain Eukaryota; kingdom Metazoa; phylum Chordata; class Mammalia; order Artiodactyla; family Bovidae; genus Bos; species Bos indicus x Bos taurus. The sequence goes on along the minus strand of NW_020867307.1, from coordinate 10,900 downwards.
ACACGGAAAACAGGAGTACTGAACAAGCATACAATTTGAGAAAACCGAGAAACTAATGAGGTTTTGAACCTCTTTAGTTTAATCTCTTGTAGTCCTAGGGAGACCTCTCTGGTGTATGTACGGTGCTTGACTTCCTTTGCATTGATTCTTGCTACTTCAGGGCTCAAATGTGGATCAGTGACAAGTGCTACAGTAATGAATTAGCATCTGTCATCACAGTAGCTGTACCAGCATAATCCTTGATTTAGAGAACTTTGGTCCTTGGTTAACAGGCAACTGAGTTCAGCAATAATAATAATAAAATCTGTCCCAGATCACTGAATGTGCATAAAAGGATGAACATTTCTTTAGGTGAAAAAAAGATGTCAATTAAAAATGTAACCAGAATTGCAGGTGATTCTAGGCTTTCGGGTAGGTGCCAACTCCAAGACATTTTTGAGGACTTTAGCCTTGACATCTGACTCTGCACTCATCAGTGTGATGTGTAAGCTTACAGGTAGAGCCAGCATTTCAGTTATAAACTCATCACTGCTTTTTACCTAAGACAGTAACTTCATTCATCTTGCAGTAAAGCCCTCTGAAATCATCTTCACCCCACTGCCTTCTCTGAATTTCTTCTGTGTTTACATGTCTTCAGCTGACTACACAAAATCAAGAGTGCAAATTGCTGTATTATGCCCTCAGCCTTGTTCCCTGGATCGTTTGTGAATGGATATATCGTGTTTTTAGCTAAAGGAAGGGAGACAGCTTAGCACAACAGATAGTTCCTTAACCATTCTTAGGCATCAGTTTCCCTCATCTGTTAAACAGGAATAATAGATGTATTTGTTAAAAGTAAATGAAACAATCCATGTCAAGCATATAACATGGTATCTAGAATGTGAACAGTTAGTTTTTTAGTTAGTTAGGCTCTGTTAGTTTAGTCTTTTAGTTAGAAGTTAGACTCAGTTTTTGGTTTTTTGTTTTTGTTTGTTTGTTTATTTGGGCTTCCCAGATGGCGCTAGTGGTAAAGAATCCACCTGCCAATGCAGGAGATGCAAGAGACGTGGGTTCAATCCCTGGGTCGAGGAGATCCTCTCAGAGGAGGAGATGGCAACCTGCTCCAGTATTCTTGCCTGAAAACTTTGGACGGAGGAGCCAGGTCTCAAAGAGTCAGACAAGAATGAGTTACAAGCACAAGCATTTATTTATTCGGCTGCTTCTGGTCTTAGTCGTGGCACATAGGATCTTTCATAACGGGGCATGGACTCTCTGGTTGTTGTGTGTGGGCTTTAGTGCACACAGGCTTGTGGTTGCCACAGTAGTTGCCTTGTGGCACGTGGGGTCTTAGTTTTTTAACCAGAGATCAAACCTGCGTCCCCTGCATTATAAGGCCAGTTCTTAACCACTGGACCGCCAGGGAAGTCCCTCAGTTTTTATGAAAACGTTTTGCCAGGTCTCTCTTGGTACTAGGACACTGTTATCCATTCAGCACATAACGATTGCTTGGTAGATAGATGCACAAATGAATGAAGGTACATTAAAATGAAAATCTAAATTGCCAAATCAGTGGACAGCCATTTAAAATAGAATAAGGTGACATCATGCCAAATACAAACCGGAGATGCATAAATTTTGTTCAGGAATTATGTGCTCCAATCTTCATTTTATAGATGAATTTTGAAATTAAAAAATGATAAATGACACATTAAGTGAAATGGAGTTATTTTTTTAATTTTCTGCTTAGCATTATTCAAAGGTGACTTTTTTTTAACTCCTTCCATCATTAAAAAAAAATCTCTATCTGTACCTTTTCCTGTGGGTCAGTTAATCAATAGCTGATTTTGATTATGTGACTTGCAAAAGCCTCAGGTTTTGAAATAAACAGCTATCTTTCCCATTATCTCTTAGCTAGTGTGTATGTGTGTGTGTTAGTCTCTCAGTCTTGTCCAACTCTTTGCAACCCCTTGGAATGTAGCCCACCAGGCTCCTCTATCCATGGAATTCTTCCAGGCAAAAAGCTCTTAGCTGGAAGTACCTGTTTTTCACTTCTGATTTCATGCTCACCATGAAATCACCAAGAGCACACCAATCCACTTGTCCTGAGCTTTACCTGTTTTCAGAAAACAGCAAAAGTATATTCCTCCACTAGATTAGAATCCATTTATGGATGCTGGGAAAGATTGAAGGCAGGAGAAGGGGACAACAGAGGATGAGATGGTTGGATGGCATCACTGACTCGATGGACTTGAGTTTGGGCAAGCTCCGGGAGTGGTGATGGACAGGGAAGCCCGGCATGCTGCAGTCCATGGGGTAACACAGAGGTGGACACAACTAAACAACTAAACAGAACCGACTCAGTTCAGATGTACACAGACTCCTTCTTTAATGACCTGAGATGTTTGCTTTCCAAAGTTGGATAAAAGTGTAGAAGGTACACTTTTATACTTTTAAAAGAGGAGATACTCTTTAAAGAGGAGATTTTAGTGAGTGGGTTGTTGGAAAGAGACTCCATTACAAAATTCCCAGCTGAGACTGTCATCTAGGAGGTGTATTCAGTAAATGTTTATGTGCTGCACAGCCTGTGAAACACAATCCTGTGAATGTGGAAGGGGGTTAGTCATCACTCTTTTACCGTCTCTCTTTGCTTTTGATTTGTCTTCTTTATTGTGGTGTGTTTGGTTGGTTTTAGGGTTCAGTATAGAGAAATTTCAGGTATATGGCTGAATTCATAATTTCACTCTGTAAGCACTTATATGGCCTTTCAATTTAATTCACATTGCTTTTCACCATTTTACTCTCTGACATCAGTTATGAAATCCTATGTCAGTGAGAAAGTAGAGACTATCTATGTGTGAATGTAGTTTTAGGGTTCATAAACTATCTTGGATGAGCAAGTCTGTTTCATTCCTGATTAAAACTATAATGTAAAGGGTGAATTTAAAAACAAATCAGTAGTTTCTCATTTTTAAAAAGTGATATATGAGTAAAGTAAAGTTACACAGAGAAAAATATCACTTATGCTTGGAATCTAAAAAAATGCTACAAATGAACTTATTTACAAAACAGACCAGATGGTCAACACCAAAATCAGATTGATTATATTCTTTGCAGCCAAAGATGGAGAAGCCCTATACAGTCAGCAAAAACAAGACTGGGAGCTGACTATGGCTCAGATCATGAGCTCCTTATTGCCAAATTCAGACTTAAATTGAAGAAAGTGGGGAAAACCAATAGACCATTCAGGTATGACCTAAATAAAATCCCTTATGACTATACAGTGGACGTGAGAAATAGATTTAAGGGACTAGATCCAATAGACAGAGAGCCTGATGAACTATGGACGGAGGTTTGTGACACTGTACAGGAGACAGGGAGCAAGACCATACCCAAGAAAAAGAAATGCAAAAAACCAAAATGGCTGTCTGAAAAGGTTTTACAAATAGCTGTGAAAAGAAGAGAAGCAAAAAGCAAAGGAGAAAAGGAAAGATATACCCATTTGAATGCAGAGTTCCAAAGAATAGCAAGGAGAGATAAGAAACCCTTCCTCAGTGATAAATGCAAAGAAATAGAGGAAAACAATAGAGTGGGAAAGACTAGAGATCTCCTTAAGAAAATTAGAGATACCAAGGGAACATTTCATGTAAAGATGGGCATAATAAAGGACAGAAATGGTATGGACCTAACAGAAGCAGAAGATATTAAGAAGAGGTGGCAAGAATACACAGAGGAACCGTACAAAAAAGATCTTCACGACCCAGATAACTCACTTACCTAGAGCCAGACAACCTGGAATGTGAAGTCAAGTGGGCCTTAGGAACAATCACTACGAACAAAGCTAATGGAGGTGATGGAATTCCAGTTGAGCTATTTCAAATTCTAGAAAGATGAGGCTGTGAAAGTACTGCACTCAATATGTCAGCAAATTTGGAAAATTCAGCAGTGGCCACAGGACTGGAAAAGGTCAGTTTTCATTCCAATCCCCAAAAAAGGCAATGCCAAAGAATGTTCAAACTACTGCACAATTGCACTCATCTCACACGCTAGTGGAGTAATGCTCAAAATTCTCCAAGCCAGGCTTCAACAGTATGTGAACCGTGAACTTCCAGATGTTCAAGGTGGCTTTAGAAAAGGCAGAAAAACCAGAGATCAAATTGCCATCATCCACTGGATCATCAAAAAAGCAAGAGAGTTCCAAAAAAATATTTATTTCTGTTTTATTTACTATGCCAAAGCCTTTGACTGTGTGGATCACAAAAAACTGTGGAAAAGTGAAAGAGATGGGAATACCAGACCACCTGACCTGCCTCTTGAGAAACCTGTATGCAGGTCAGGAAGCAACAGTTAGAACGGAACATGGAACAACAGACTGGTTCCAAATAGGAAAAGGAGTATGTCAAGGCTGTATATTGTCACCCTGCTTATTTAACTTGTATGCAGAGTACATCATGAGAAACGCTGGGCTGGAAGAAGCACAAGCTGGAATCAAGATTCCGGGAGAAATATCAATAACCCCAGATATGCAGATGATACCACCCTTATGTCAGAAAGTGAAGAGGAACTAAAGAGCCTCTTGATGAAAGTGAAAAAGGAGAGTGAAAAAGTTGGCTTAAAGCTCAACATTCAGAAAACAAAGATCATGGCATCTGGTCCCATCACTTCATGGGAAATAGATGGGGAAACAGTGGAAACAGTGACAGACTTTATTTTTGGGGCTCCAAAATCACTACAGATGGTGATTGAAGCCATGAAATTAAAAGATGCTTGCTCCTTGAAAGTAAAGTTATGACCAATCTAGGCAGCATATTAAAAAGCAGAGACATTACTTTGTTGACAAAGGTCCATCTAGTCAAAGCTATGGTGTTTCCAGTAGTTGTGTATGGTTGTGAGAGTTGAACTCTAAAGAAAGCTGAGTGCCGAAGAATTGATTCTTTTGAACTGTGGTGTTGAAGAAGACTTTTGAGAGTCCCTTGGACAGCAAGGAGATCCAACCAGTCCATGCTAAAAGAGATCAGTCCTGGGTTGTCATTGGAAGGACTCATCCTGAAACTGAAACCCCAATACTTTGGCCACCTGATGTGAAGACCTGACTCATTGGAAAAAAAACCCCTGATTTTGGGAAAGATTGAGGGCAGGAGGAGAAGGGGACAACAGAGAATGAGATGATTGGATGGCATCACCAACTCAATGGACATGGGTTTGGGTAGACTCCAGGAGTTGGTGTTGACAGGGGGGCCTGGCGTGCTGTGGGTCATGGGGTCGCAAAGAGTCGGACATGATTGAGCCTCTGAACTGAACTGAACAAAACAGAAAGACCTACAAACATAGAAAACAATCGTATCATTACCAAAGGCAGAGGGTGGGGAGGGATGACTTGGGAGTCTGGAAGGAATATATATACACACTGCTGCTGCTGCTGCTGCTGCTGCTAAGTTGCTTCAGTCGTGTCCGACTCTGTGCGACCCCAGAGACGGCAGCCCACCAGGCTCCCCTGTCCCTGGGATTCTCCAGGCAAGAACACTGGAGTGGGTTGCCATTTCCTTCTCCAATGCACGAAAGTGAAAAGTGAAAGTGAAGTCACTCAGTCATGTCCGACCCTCAGCGACCCCATGGACCGCAGCCTTCCAGGCTCCTCCATCCATGGAATTTTCCAGGCCAGAGTACTGGAGTGGAGTGCCATTGCCTTCTCCGATATACACACTACTGTATATAAAATAAACAACAGGGACTTACTGTATAGCACAAGGAACTATAATCTGTATCTTGTAATAGTCTATAGTGGAAAGGAACCTGAGAAAGAATATATATGTATAGCTGAATCACTTTGCTATATATTTGAAACTAACACAACATTGTAAATCAACTGTTCTTCGATAAGAAATAAGCTATATATATATATATATATACACACACACACACACACACCATTTTGTCCGAGATATTCATTATAGCATTATTTATAATTATAATAAATTTGCTAAAATATTTACTAGTTTCATAATGGTTAAAAACAATTAATAGCCTATCATACTGATTATAAAAATTTGTGGATAAAATGTAAGCCCGTATTATATTTAAGTAGATAATAAAGAGAAATATCATATATGTAGCATGTTTGCTATACTGCAAAACAAAACAACTGAAAGCTATGAGTCCAAAACACAGAATAATTATACTAAAATTAAAATAGGAATTTTATCCGAACACTAAGAAACTATACATAATTTTGTTTTGCTTTGGTTCCTTCTTTCAGCTTCCCTGAATTTTCTGACTTTCCTATACTAAACATGTATCACTTTTATAGTAGAAAAAAGAAAGCTTCCAATTAGCATGGATTTTCCTGCTTCCACTCGGCTTTCTAGTGAAACCAGGGAGATCTGAAAACCTTTTTCAAGAGGCAGTTTCAGAGCAGGCTGCAGAACTAGGCCCCTCTGCAAGTGTCTTAAGAGATGTAACCTCAGTGCTCCCCAGCTGAGTTCAGTTGCTCTGTGAAGGTTCACATTATGAGTGTTTTCATCTTTTCATATTAAAAATGACCTCCTGGCCCGAATGTGAGCTTCCCAGATGACTAAGGCTTGCGGGGCATAGCCTAAGAAAAAATAAAGCCAAACTCCTTAGTATTTCATCCTGCCCTTGAATTCTACATGTTATTGCTACCTATGCTCATGGCTTTGTTGTTCTGTTTTGTTTTCACTCTCTAGATCCAACAAAGGTAATGGTTCCTCCTTCCAGTATGGATGTCACTGTTGGAGAAAGTATTGTTCTGCCGTGCCAGGTGACACACGATCACTCGCTCAACATCGTGTTCACTTGGTCGTTTAATGGACGCCTGATAGACTTTGACAGAGATGGGGACCATTTTGAAAGAGTTGGAGGGGTAAGTATAAAAATCAGATTATCCACAGTAAATGCGATGTGCAACTAAAGTGAGTCAAACAACTCGTGTAGACTAACTTGAAAGGCAATATAAAGTTATTCTTTGATGATTTTCTTCAAACACCTTGAAAAACTCTTGGTTAATGTCTGCTCTGTTTTGCATAAGTGTGACCCTGTTTATTGAGTCACTTGTTTGCCAGTCCTTTTCTTAACCCTCATAATCCTTAACCTACAGGTTAGCTGTTCGTTTCTGTATATGAATGAGAAAACTCAGGATCATGGGAGATACATGGCTTGCCTTGGCCTCATTGCTACTAAACTGCAGGTCTCAGCTTTAAACTGCAAATCCCAAATTCTCTGCCCACTGGTGAACCATATGCCATGGAACTGAATTAATAAAATAGCTCGAGGACAGTTTACTCGTATTCTTTTAGACTGCTGACTAAACTCCCTTTGGCTCTTGTAGAATACTCATCATTGTGAGGTTAGGGCTTTCTTTCTTGAATCTGAAAGTCTGATCAGATTGTTATTATCTCCAAATAATTTGAATTCTAATGATTGAATTTTCCAAAGGCCTTAATTATTTCCCATAAAAAAAAATAGTACCATTGAACTCACACCAAGAAAACATTAAATTCGGAAACAATTTGAATCTATGACAATCATTTTCAAGAATAGTTTTTCTACCATAACATAGCCCTACTTTCCTATTACTAAGGTAGATTCCAGGGGGAAGGACTACATTGGGAGATTGGGATTGACATATACACACTACTATATATAAAATATAACTACTATATATAAAACACTACTGTATATAAAATAGATAACGAATAAGGACCTACTATATAGAACAGGGAATTCTACTCACTACTCTCTGATGGCTTATATGGGAAAAAAATCTAAAAAAGAGTAGACATATGCATGCATAGCTGATTCACTTTGCTGCAAGTAAACACAACCTTGTAACTCAACTCTACGCCAGTCAGAATTTAAAAAGATTCATTCCAGCTGCCATTATCATGGAAGGGACTAATCAAAGACAACAGAATACATGAGGCTGAATGGAGAACACGCCCTCCCTCCATGCTCCCAGAGGAATCTAATTTGCCCATCGCATCTTATCCCCATCTCTTATATTGAGAATAAATGGACTAAAGCTTATAAATTATACCTATGATATGTTGACCCTCAACATCTTCTGAAATATGGTGCTATTCCTATTATTTACATTCTTTCTGCCTTTCCCAAACAATACGCCTCTACTGAATTACCAACACCCCAAATAATTTCTGTAACTATTTTCTCAAGTCTCCCAAGGATTGTATATGACTGGTACCATTTTAAATGCACGAGAGAGGTTATTTCATTCCCTCAATGGATGACTTGAGTCTACTGATTGTCCCTGGGAACTCTGGTTGAGAAAAGCTGGTTAAAATTGCCATTATTAACCATTCTGGACCACTTCAATATAGTTCAGCCTAATAACCTTGACCAAATAAAGAATGATATTAGCTATTTCACAACATCATTGAAGACACTAAATACCTTCAGGTTTAGAAACCTAAATAGCACAGTGCCTACCACCAAAAACAGTATGTGAGGAATTTTAATGATTGTATTCACTGAAGGAAGAGTAATATTAGTCCTAATAACATGAGAGTATACATTGAGAAAACCTCCACAGATTAAACAGAATATTTATTTTCATAGTAAAACCAATGTTTTGGGCAGGAGAGATAATAAAAATATTCTCTCAGCATGGCACAGTCAACAACCAATCAGACCAGCTGCCTGGGCTATCAAAATATAAATTCTGCCAATAAGACAGACATGAACCTATGCTGAACCACAGAAAGGTGGGCTGAAGCACAGGTAGAGACACCCCTGGACACGGATGACCACCTTTTGTAACGACCTCTGTCCATGGAATCACTCTCAATAGCCCTTTGTATGGCAAGTGTTTGTCTCTTTGTGATACCAGTACTAAAAGTGCCAATCAATCATTGCTAAAGAATTAAGTGCGAGGTTTGGGACATCACTGCAAATTGTGAGAGCTAAGTGTGTTAGCCACCAGGATCATTAACATCTGTGGAGTTAGTGCTGGAAAACAAAGAGGTAAGGAAGCAATTCTGAAGTTAAGCCCATTTTGCAGTTTCTACTTGCCAGGTCAGTACTATGAAGATGACATTTGGTAGAGCTAACCTACTGCAGTTTTAATTATTATTATTTATTATTATTATTTCATTATTATTTATTTTATTTTATTATTTCACTGTCCTCTGGTCACCTCCAATGGTTCTGTCAGGAGCAGAGCAGACCACAGCATCGTTTAGTTCTTTATGGTAGGAATGTGAATGTAGATCTCAGTAGTGTGGTCTGAATGACTTCGAAGGGAAAGAGAAAGTTATTGCGGTCTCTTTCTGTGAGCCTCTTACCTCAATCCCGACTTTATATTTCTTTTCTTTGTTTCACTTTTACTTTAAAATCATGCATAGGGAAAGTATACTCCAAACAACACAGTCACAAAAATTCTGTTAATGGATACCTGTGCTTGGAAATCTCCAGGCTACCACTAGCTTCTTTGAGCTTCCAGCCCTTGGTGAATAAAACAAATTTTTGGGATAGTGTAGCTATTATTTTAAACCACCAAGACTTTGTACCTTCAAACACACACTCCCTTATGAGGCATATTTTTTGTTTAAGTCTATGCTCAAATCCTAGGATGTGAAATTTCTTAGGTAAAGAAGTATAATAGCCATGGTGATGATGATACCTTATACTTGCAAAATGTCTAATCATTTATCAAGCATTTTCATATGCATCAGCTCTTTATCCTCAGAAACTCTGTGAAATATGGTAGCAATTATCCCTATTTTACTAGCAATTATAAGACTTTATGAGTAAATAGAATCTAAATGAGGATCCAAGTGTTATAAATTAAAAAAAAAAAAAGATTTCAGGTTTAAAAAAGAAAAGCACAACTCTTCTTGAATTAGATTTAATATTTTTGACATAATTTTTTTCCCAGAGAATACTGACCATGGCCACCCCAATACTAGTTTAAATTTATCCCTGCTTTACAGTTTTCAGGATTTCACATACACACACAATCTCATTTGCTTCTCACAAGCTAGTGTCATAGGCAATGAATGCTTCTTTCATAGGTTAATAAACTAAGGCCCAGAGACACACAGCAAGGATCAGCCCCAGACAGCTAAGTTTCAAAGCTTCAGCTCTCTCTTGACAATATGATTTTGCACTTCTTCTAACCCTATTTGTAACTATTGGCAGGTCTATGTCTTTCATTGCCCTGACTAAATATATAATATGTTGTACTGAAATCAAGGATGAAACCAAGTACACACTAATTTAGAATGAGATCCTTCCAGATGACAGCATAGCATTCCAGAAAAGGATAGGGATTGCAGCCTGACCATGTGAGCTTGCAGCCTGACCATGTGAGCTCACAGCCTGACCATGTGAGCTCACAGCCTGGCTCTGCCGCTGACCAGCTAAGTGACTCCAGGCAAGACGTCTAGCCTTTCTGTGCTTGAGTTTCCTCATCTGTATAGTAGGGATAACAAAAAGTGCCTACCTCACAGGACACGTCAGTACCCAGTATAATACATGCCTGCCAGATATTAAATACCACCAAGTATTATCCAATGTTATTGTCATCTGAAAGAATAACAATAGGGCCAAAATAACCTATGTTACCTTGCCACCCTTAAGATTTAGAAATAAGCATAGCTTCCTGACTCAACCCTCGGGTGTTCTCCTGCTCAAGCAGCCATTCTCCGAACTTTTGATTAACAGAGCTATGAAACTCTAAGGTGTAGCTGTGTTTTTCAGTTTAATTGCCAGCTTTGTGACGGCCTGTAGCGGCATCTTCTCACATTACCAAAAGTACTGTGCTGGTAAATGATGTATAATATTTCCAGGGCACCTAGATATCCATACTGGGCTGTAATGAGTCCTATTCATCTGCTGAATCAAACACACATTTGGGCATTGGAAAGCATTAGCCCCGTTCTACACTAGG
>NW_020867306.1:0-30019 GCF_003369695.1 Bos indicus x Bos taurus | reverse complement strand
AAATAGAAGATGGTGCCCGCGGACAGAGGGAGATATGAAGATGGTGGCCACCAGCAGCAGGTTGGCTGTGGACTCCTGGGAGGCCTGAGCCTCGGGCTGGGCTTTAAGAGGGGATGAGCTTCCTTCGCAGCAAGTTTGCCGCCTCTGGATGTACAACCTCTTTCTGGGCCCAAAGGCAGGTGAATCCCATCATGCCAGCCCTTTGAGAGCCTTTCTCTGATGGTCATAACCTTGTGGGTCTCATGTACCTGAGCCCGGTTAGTTTTCAGTTTTGGAGGGCTCATCTCTCAGGTGCAGGTCTTAAAAGTTGGGGTGTCTACTCTGGGGTTCAAAATGCTTCTTTATCAGGGAGAAGTTTGGGTTTTGAGTCCCCTCCTATCTGAGTCACTGTGCAGCAGATGGAGTTTATGGTGGCAGCTGTGTCCCAGCCTCTTCTACTCGCTCTGATGTGGGCCTTCTCTTATTTCCTAGAGACAGGGGAGTTGCTTGGTTTTTAGGTTTTTTTTCCCCAGAGGAAGCTGTTCTATAAATTGCTACAGATTCAGTGTGTCCATGGGGGGAGGTGAACCCCAGATCCTTCTCTGTTGCTGTCTTGAACCAAAACCAGTTTGTCTTTGCACCTTATTTTGAATTTAAGTGTAAGCATTTTCCACCATTAGAGTCTCTCTTGGACTACGAGACTCTAAAATAGGGTTTAGTGGTCTGGGTTAAATTTACATGTGATCAGACTGTTAACTCGAAGATTGCTAAAAATTAGAAGAAAACTGTGTAACAGTGATAGGAACTGGACATGAAAGCAGCCAAGAAAAATACCTGACAGATAACATCAAAAAGGGTAGAGTTAATTTGTCTCAGGCAACAGGAAGTCTGGATATCAGTGTCCAGAGTTGGCACAGTTGTTCAGTGTTATCATCAGAGATCAGAAACCCTGGGCACTTTATCTGTCTTTGCATATTGGTCTCTTTGGTTTACAGGTTTCACCCTCATGGTCTCTTTATGACTGTTACACATCCATAACTCACATTTGTATTTCAACTGGAAATAGGCTAATAGGACCAGAGGGAAAAAAGGACTCAGCCAGCCAAGGTCCCCTTCTCCCTCACTCTCAGCTCTCTCTGGCTTCCTCTCTTTTTCCTCCTCTTTCTCTGTTTCAGTAAACTTCAACTTCAAGTATAATGTATTTGGTTGGCCAAAAAGTTTGTTTGAGTTTTCCTATGATATGAAAAACCTGAAATAACATTTTGGCCAAGCCAGTACATTTTCAATTTAAGTACCGACAGTTGAATGTTCATAGATTGATTGCTCTTGTGTAACCAAACACTCCAGGTTATTCCGGCCTGGAGAATTCTGTGGACTGTAAAGTCCATGAGGTCGCAAAGAGTTGGACATGACTGAGCGACTTTCACTTTCACTTTACTAGCGTGTGAGATGAGTGTAATTGTACGGTAGTTTGAGCATTCTTTGCATTACCTTTCTTTGTGATTGGAGTGAAAACTGACCTTTCCAGTCCTGTGGCCACTGCTGAGTTTTCCAAATTTGCTGTTATATTGAGTGCAGCACTTTCACAGCATCATCTTTTAGGATTTGAAATAGCTCAATTGGAATTCTATCACCTCCACTAGCTTTGTTTGTAGTGATGCTTCCTAAGGCCCACATGACTTCCCATTCCAGGATGTCTGTCTCTAGGTGAGTGATCACACCATCATGGTTATCTGGATCATGAAGATCTTTTTTGTATAGTTCTTCTGTACATATATATAGGCACACATACAGACATATGTATGTAAATATTTTTGGATCTAGTTTTTTTCATTTTTATTTTATGTGTATGTGTGTGATTTTATATATTCTGGTTTGTTTAATGAGTGAATGTTACTTTTAAAAGTTAAGAATTACTATTCAGTATAAGATATACTTAAGTAAGTTATCAGTATAAGTTATGCCACATAACATGTAATATCACATTTTTATTAAAGGTTAAGTTGAGAAAAATATCCCTGTGTTAATCATATTAATTCCACATGCATTTATTTACTGATGGCAAAACCACCTATATACTTAACTATATTATTTTCATAAATATATTAATACTGCTTTAAATTACAAGCAAGAGTTAAGGTAGAGAATGCAAATTCAGATTCCACAAACATGTTGCTAACTGTATAGACTGGCATTTGTTAAGCAGGATAAGCTCAATGAGGAATAATGAAAGTATGTTAGATTTTCCTACAATGTCTAACCATCCAAAGGAGATAGAAGTGAAGAGAAAAGTGATTGTGGATAGCAAATTAATGTGTATTTGAAGTCTGTACTGCCGGTTAAAAGTTTCTGTGTGATTTAGGGTTGAAAAGGCATTGTGTCATGAACAAAAAGGAGAGGCAATTGTCTGCCTGTCTCCACTGTTGAACAGACTGTACCTAGAATATCATATGTATCTCATAAAAGCATAATAATAAAAACCAGAATTTATAGAAGTTTTAGAAAAGAATATAAGAGTATGAGAGGAAATGAAGCCTTAACTGAAAATTAAAAACTAATTAAGTATGCCTAAATAAATTAGTAATAATTTAATTTTACCCATAAGAGCAAAGAATTACTTATGATGAATTGAAAATTATGAAAACAGAAAAACCTGATGGAAATGTTTACAAACATTCTTTGACAATTATAAAATTAGTGTTTGGAAATTTTAGAAAAGCTAGTAATCCTGAGTGTTACTGGCCTGTATTCTGTTTTATATGTGTACTTGTTTGTTTATTCATCTTTGATATATTTACTGAACGAATTGAAAAGCTTATATTCATGTAGCATATTAATGGCAAAATTAAAGATGCCTTTTTGTTCTCTCAGTATTTAGAAATAACATACAATTGAGGGTTTTCTACTATCCCATCAACATTTCCATCAAATAAAGTGATAAGAATAAGATTATTATTATTATTTTAAATTTGTAATAATAATGTATTTTACAATAAAATGAATGGCCAAGAGCCTGCAGGTATTGTTCAAAATATATTGTCAATGCCTGCCATTAAAAGTTATATGCTCATAGCTCAGTCGGTAAAGAATCTGCCTGTGACTCAGGAGACCCAGGTTCGATTCCTGGGTAGGGAAGATCCCCTGGAGAAGGAAATGGCAACCCACTCCAGTGTTCTTGTCTGGAGAATCCCATGGTCAGAGGAGCCTGGCAGGCTACAAGTCCATAGGGTCACAACAGTAGGACATGACTTACCGAGTAAACCACCACCACAAATAAGTAAAAACATACTTACAATAAAAATTGGTAAAGTTCAAACAAGGTAACTCTCAATAAAGCATGGAAAAAGTACATATCACCTTGGTAGCTATGAGAACGTGCCTATCAGACGTCCAGTTACAAAGATTTTAGTCTATGGACTGAAGTATCTCCCAAATCCAAGCTCGTAATAAAGCTTCGTGCCACATGGGCTATAGACAGTCAGTGAGTGAGCACACAGGGGTACCAAAGCATATCCATTCTTAGGAGATACGGGAACCCTCTGATGGCTCCAGGACTCCCCAAAAGCCTTGCCAAGGGTTTTTTTGAAATTGCACACAGTTAAGGATTCTTTTATTTAATCTTCCTTCTTTCTTATTCAACGTCATCCTTGCTTCACAGATTGTTGGCTCCTCCAGGCTTTTCCTCTCCATTTTCTCTCTTTAGTGCTGCCCTTACTCTTCCCATGTTTAATCTGCCTCATGGAGAAATCACACTTCTTAATTCTACACCTTGCAGTGTTTCATTTAGATAGTTCCTGGATGTGGATATTCTTACCAATTGGTGTTTACTTTCTGTATTCAAAGATATTTTTGCAAACCTAAGAGAGATTAGATCAAGATAATGGACTGAGCAGAGAGCTACTTAACTCTAGCCAAAAAATTAGAATTCAAGGAAAATAGATAAAATATATCCACTATGATTCTGAAAGACACTAAGACTAGAAATTATGAGGAACTTGTTAGGGAGAGAAAGTAGGTAAGAGTAAACTGGAAAGTGCTGAAGAAAATGCATTGCAAAATTGGGAAAAGGAAAACTATTTGACAGTGTGAACAAAAATATGATGTTATAAACTTAAATAAACAGATTTAAGAGAAGTTTGGAATGAACTTTTTAAGAAAAAAATTTGTTTACACAATGTATTAAAAATTAAGTATATGTCTTAGGAGAAGGCCTTTATAATGTTCTTCACTTGTATAATGAAGAAAAAATTAAACAAGAAAAACCAATATTTCATTTTTAATTAAAAAATGAAGGTAGCTGTAGTGCAATCTCTATAGAAAAAAAACATAATGACAAAGTTTAAGGAAATATAAGGGCCTGGAAGAAAACATCTGTAAAACACAGTAAGAAAATATAAAGAACTCTTACTGATCAATAGAGATATGCCAATAAAGAAAAAAAAAATGAATGAAGCTTATGAGTAAGCTGTTCGAGGAAGAAATATATACTTACTGGATAAAAGCATATTATAATGTTTAATCTTACTTATTACCATGGACATGGAAATTAAAATAGCAGTTTCAGTTCAGTTCAATTCAGTTGCTCAGTCATGTCCGACTCTTTGTGACCCCATGAATTGCAGCACGCCAGGCCTCCCTGTCCATCACCAAATCCCAGAGTTCACTCAGACTCATGTCCATCGAGTCGGTGATGCCATCCAGCCTTTTCATCCTCTGTCGTCCCCTTCTCCTCCTGCCCCCAATCCCTCCCAGCCTCAGGGTCTTTTCCAATGAGTCAGCTCTTTACATGAGGTGGCCAAAGTATTGGAGCTTCAGCTGAGTTCAGCATCAGTCCTTGCAATGAACACCCAGGACTGTTCTCCTTTATAATGGACTGGTTGGACCTCCTTGCAGTCCAAGGGACTCTCAAGAGTCTTCTCCAACACCACAGTTCAAAAGTATCAATTCTTCGGCGCTCAGCTTTCTTCACAGTCCAACTCTCACATCCATACATGACCACTGGAAAAACCATAGCCTTGACTAGATGGACCTTTTTTGGCAAAGTAATGTCTCTGCTTTTTAAGATGCTGTCTAGGTTGGTCATAACTTTCCTTCCAAGGAGTAAGCATCTTTTAATTTCATGGCTGCATTCACCATCTGCAGTGATTTTGGAGCCCCCCAAAGTAAAGTCTGACACTGTTTCCACTGTTTCCCCATCTGTTTCCCAGTTTGGCAGTATGTAAAAATTAGAATTTTGTAGAAAATTTGATTATGCAGTTTAACTTCTAGAGACCTAATCTAGAAAAATATCTATCCATGATCCATAAGGTAGGACTAATATTGAGCCAGTATACTCTGTTATAATACCTTATTTTATTTTATAGCTGAATAGTTCTGAGTTGCAAAGTATGTGTTCTTCTGAGCTAGTACATAAATTATACTATTAAATATTTTGAATATCATTCTTGGTACAAAGTTATTAATTACAGCATTGCTAATAATAATTATTATTACTATTTAAAAACAAAAAAAACAACCTAAGTATCCCTCTGGAGAAGGCAATGGCACCCCACTCCAGTACTCTTGCCTGGAAAATCCCATGGACGGAGGAGCCTGGTAGGCTGCAGTCCATGGGGCGCTAAGATTCCGACATGACTGAGCAACTTCACTTTGACTTTTCACTTTCATTCATTGGAGAAGGAAATGGCAACCCACTCCAGTGTTCTTGCCTGGAGAATCCCAAGGACGGGGGAGCCTTGTGGACTGCTGTCTATGGGGTTGCACAGAGTCAGACACGACTGAAGCAACTTAGCAGCAGTAGCAGCAGCAAGTATCCCTCAGTAGGAATAAACTAATAGATTATGCATACTCATATGAGAAAGTGCTTTGTAATACATCTTGTTTACATAAAGTTTGTAACACAGATTGTACCAATAATTTTTAAAGACTTGTTAAAAAGTTTTTTCCTAATAGAATTTCTTAACACTGTCAAAACATGTATTTTTTAATTGAGGATGATTGTGAGAAACCAATTCAGAAATAATGGAGTGGTGGCTAATAAAGCTCTGGTCTGAGAAATATAAACAAAGAGAAAATTATTGCATGCTTAAATTCATTTTTAAATTGAAAAAAATTCCCTATATTTTAAAAACTTTTGACAGAAGACATATTAACATACTCAAAACAAAATAAAGCATATATGTACATAAATCTTAGTCAACATCTAAATATGCTTATTAAACTTAAAATAATACTTAATTTGGAGCAAGATGAAAAAATTCTAAATGCCTAGATACATACTGATGCTGTTCCTAGAAAATCAAATGAGTAATCTCTTAACTCAATTTTTGGTTTATACTCTGTTTATCTTTGTGTTGAATATATTCATAACTTTGGACCGTTTCAATGTTACTTTGGTATACAAAACTTGAGTGTATCTTCTCTACAGTTAATATCTTTATTGTAACTAATTTGGACTTATTGCAGTCTTCATTGCCCTAGATGTTGTGTTAGAAATAAGTTGTGTATATCTAAGTTTACAAAGTCTCTTTCATGATTCAGTCTCAAAACTGGAACGTTTTTGGACTTCTGATATTCAAAAAAGTTTTTTTTTTAATTTCTGCTGTTTTTCACCTATTTCAAATGAAAAAATACACACACACACACACACACACACACACATGCACCCAAGTCATGTTTTTGTTTAGTCACTAAGTCATATCTGACTTGTTGAGCCCAGCAGGCTCCTCTGTCCTAGGGATTTCACAGGCAAGATGCTGGAGTGGGTTGCCTTTTCTGCCTCCAGGCAATCTTCCCTTCCCAGGAATCAAACCCATGTTTCCTGCAGTGGCGGGAAAATTTTTTAGCACTGAGCCACCTGAGAGGCCAGCTTTACTTTGATGTATTTTCTATATAAAATTCTTAAGAATCATTAAGACTTGGTTTGAACATAGTATGGTGAAATACATTTATGTAATACCAATTTATTCGGTAAGTGCTTGTTGATCACCTGATATATATAGGACTCAGTACTAGACATTAGGTATATAATGACTCAAGAGAAAATCTATCAAGTTATGATAGACAGAAGGGCTATGTTACTTCTTGGAGTCATGCTTGGCTTGTATAGAATAATATATAATTGATTTTGGTGGTGACTTTAGTTTATTAGAAATATGATAGTATTTTTCACTTCTAATTAGCAGCATTCAGTTTAGTTCAGTTCAGTTGCTTAGTCATGTCCGACTCTTTGCGACCCCGTGCATGCCAGACCTCCCTGTCCATCACCATCTCCCGGAGTTCACTCAAATTCATGTCCATCGAGTCAGTGATGCCATCCAGCCATCTCATCCTCTGTCGTACCCTTCTCCTCCTTCCCCCAATCCCTCCCAGCATCAGAGTCTTTTCCAATGAGTCAACTCTTCACATGAGGTGGCCAAAGTATTGGAGTTTCAGCTTTAGCATCAGTCCTTCAAAAGAACACCCAGGACTGATCTCCTTCAGAATGGACTGGTTGGATCTCCTTGCAGTCCAAGGGACTCTCAAGAGTCTTCTCCAACACCACAGTTCAAAAGCTTCAATTCTTCAGCGCTCAGCTTTCTTCACAGTCCAACTCTCACATCCATACATGACCACAGGAAAAACCATAGCCTTAACTAGATGAACCTTTGTTAGCAAAGTAATGTCTCTGCTTTTCAATATGCTGTCTAGGTTGGTCATAACTTTCCTTCCAAGGAGTAAGTGTCTTTTAATTTCATGGCTGCAATCACCATCTGCAGTGATTTTGGAGCCCAAAACAATAAAGTCTGACATTGTTTCCACTGTTTCCCCATCTATTTGCCATGAAGTGATGGGGCCAGATGCCATGATCTTCGTTTTCTGAATGCTGAGCTTTAAGCCAACTTTTTCACTCTCCTCTTACACTTTCATCAAGAGGCTTTTGAGTTCCTCTTCACTTTCTGCCATAAGGGTGGTGTCATCTGCATATCTGAGGTGATTTATATCTCTCCCGGCAATCTTGATTCCAGCTTGTGCTTCTTCCAGTCCGACGTTTCTCATGATGTGCTCTGCATATAAGTTAAATAAGCAGGGTGACAATACACAGCCTTGACGGACTCCTTTTCCTATTTGGAACCAGTCTGTTGTTTCATGTCCAGTTCTAACTGTTGCTTCCTGACCTGCATATAGGTTTCTCAAGAGACAGGTCAGGTGGTTAGCAGCATTCCATTTCTTAAATCGAAATGATTACTAATTTTACTTTCATAAAAACGTTCCTGTTTCACACTTCCAAATGAGGTGTGCATATCACAAAGTCCTCATGTCTTTTGGTTCTCTAATTTGGGTCTTCAACTTCTGGTCCCAGCTGGAACTAAGAACTTCAAGTTTGTTCAAACATAAATAATGAACTTTTACGTTTATTTCAGATTGACTCGGAATAATGGCTTGACTTGGGTCTCATATTATTCGGTCCAAATTTGTCTTCCATCACGCAGGATAGCCCCTATATTTCAGTTCAAAAACAAGCTTATGTATACAGGTTCATCACGGTGGTATTTTGATTGTTTGCTTGCTGTCTCTACTTTGCTTTCTGAGTAATTACTTGCTTTGGAAATAATAGCAGTTCAGTTCAGAAACAGCAATTGCCAAATGTCCTGTTCTACTTATTCTCTGTTTTTATAAATCTATAGGTGGGGGAGCTTGCTGAATTGTCAGATTGCTTCATTGTTTTCTTGTAATGTGGTTGCCACGTTTAAATATTCAAAGCTAAGGAAGTGGGCTTTTGTGCAATGCCTACCTGTATTTACTGACAAGCAACTGCTACTCCTTTCACTCAGTTTCTGTTCTTTTTTGCCTAATAAACTATTTGACCCTTTTTCGGAAAATCTCTTTGTTTTTCAACTAAAGATATTTATCATGATATATGAGGAAGCTAATACCTCAAATAGGCTTCAAGCCCCAGTAAAGCTGAGAACAGCCCCCTTTATCAATGCAGCAGGTTGGCTCTATTTCAGTCAGTTATTTACCTATTTTTCCTCCATTTCTAGCAGCATATTTGCTTTGCCATTTTATATTTACTCACAGAGTGCAGCAAGATCAGGAAGATGGGACACTCTAAGATTCTGTTCCCCTTGGGTATTTCCACTCCCACGAAGGAGGGTTGTTGATTTGCAGGATATTGCTGCTGTTCCTCTCCACTCCTCTACTTTAATTTCCCTCCCCTGCTGCTCTGCATATTGAACAATAATGAATGTTTTCTGAGCTCCCACTGTCCTCTCACCTACTCTCATTCCCAACAAAAAAGGAAAGTTTTTGAAGCCAGTTTCATTTTATATTAAATTCTACCAAAATGTGCTCAGTTGTATACAGATGTCCAATGATTATCTTTCCTTGAAAATGTGGATTCAAAAGAGAATAATGACTTTAAATTAGCTTTGGCTGAAACATTGCAGAAAGGGTTCAGTACTGTTGTGTTGATTGGCTTTTGTTTATGTAAACTAAAGTCTTATATAAATATTGCTACCTAT
Source organism: Bos indicus x Bos taurus (assembly GCF_003369695.1). Classification (NCBI taxonomy): domain Eukaryota; kingdom Metazoa; phylum Chordata; class Mammalia; order Artiodactyla; family Bovidae; genus Bos; species Bos indicus x Bos taurus. Next base: position 20,537 of record NW_020867306.1, on the reverse strand, counting down.
GGAACTCCCAGTTTGCTCATGAGGATTGACTGAAAAGAGGCTGGATGGGACTTTCTGGGGTTGAAGCTGTGTTCAACATTTTGATTAGGAAAGTATACATGATGTATGATACATGATGTATGTATCATACATGTTTGTAAAAGTCATTAAAGTCTATATATAACTTCTGCAAATCTACCATGTACCAAGTACTGTGTTCAAATGATTTAAAAAAGCAGGAGGAGGAGGCTGAGAACACAGACATTAATCCTAAACAATTACATATGTAATTAAATCTCAATAAGTAGTTTGAAGGCATGATACAATATTATCAGAGAAGATAGGTTATAAACCTTGTCTTAATATAATTAAACATAAATCACAGCCAAAATATGAAGCTATGATTCATAGCAATTTTATCTAAGAATATGATGGCACCCCACTCCAGTACTCTTGCCTGGAAAATCCCATGGACGGAGGAGCCTGGTAGGCTGCAGTCCATGGGGTCGCAAAGAGTCGGACATGACTGAGCGACTTCACTTTCACTTTTCACTTTCATGAATTGGAGAAGGAGATGGCAGCCCACTCCAGTGTTCTTGCCTGGAGAATCCCAGGGGCGGGAGAGCCTGGTGGGCTGCTGTCTCTGGGGTCTCACAGAGTTCGACACGACTGAAGCGACTTAGCAGCAGCAGCAGCAGCAGCAGCAGCAGCGTGATAATGTGTATAGGTACATTGACAAGATTGATGTATGTATCATGTTGAGGGAGACTATGAAATAAGATTATGTTCTACCAAAATTCACTCAGTTGCATTTGGACCTCCAATGACACTTGTATTTTTTCTTTAAAAAAAAATTGAAAAACAGATTTTATTAGAATATGTACCAATTAAAGCATGAGAGTAAAGGGCCTGAGTGACTAACACTAACTAGAGAAGAAAAGAATGTTAATTCAAAATTCACACCAAAATAATACTAGTTGTTGTTCTTTAGTCATTAAGTCATGTCTGATTCTTATGACCCCTTAGACTGCAGCCTGCCAGACTCCTCTGTCCATGGGATTTCCCAGGAAAGAATACTGGAGTGAGTTGCCATTTTCTTCTCCAGAGGATCTTTCAAACCCAGAGACAGAGCCTGTGTCTCCTTTATAAAAACTATATATACTCTTACTTTATAATCCAGTGATTGTATTCCTTGTTATTCAACATTTATCCATTTATCAATGAGTTGAAATCTTTTTGTCTACATAAAAAAAAATCTGCTTAAGGATGTTTATGGCAGCTTTAATCATAGTTACCAAGACTTACAAGCAACCAAAATGTACTTCAGTAAGTGAATATGTAAATAAACTGTGGTACATCCAGACAACGAAATATCATTCAGTGCTGAAAAGAAATGAACTATCAAGTGAAATGACATGGAGGAATCTTAAATGTATATTATTAAGTGCAAAAGGGAAGTTTGAATACTGTATTCAGTATTGAATACTGAATCACCGTATGATTCCAAGTATTTGACATTCTAGAAAACTCCAAACTATGGACACACTAAAAGGATCAGTGGGTTGCCCTGGATTTAAGGCAGGGTGGGGGATGAATAGACAGTACAGGGGATTTTAATGGCAATGGAGCCACTCTATAATACTGTAATCATGGATATATGTCATTACATACTTGTCAAAACCTATATAATACCATAATCATGGATATGTGTCATTACATATTTGTCAAAGCCTATAGCATATACAACCCACCCCACTATTCTTGCCTGGAGAATCCCAGGGACGGAGGAGCCTGGTGGGCTGCCGTCTATGGGGTCGCACAGAGTCGGACATGACTGAAGCGACTTAGCAGCATAGCATATACAACAGAAAATGCAAATCCTAATGTAAACTATGGACTTTGGGTATTGTGTCAGTGTATTAAAGAAAAAAAGAAAATGCCTATCTTAATGGAAACTTTCTTGAAGCCAGAGCTCCCAAATTTTGCATCTCTCAGTATCTAAGAGAAATTCCTAAAATTTGTTTATAAATGTCTTTTCCTTTCCTATACAATCTATACCCACTCTACTGAAAGTGAAAGTCATGTCTGACTCTTTGCGACCCCATGGACTATACGGTCTATGGAATTCTCCAGGCCAGAATACTGGAGTGGGTAGCCTTTCCCTTCTCCAGGGGATATTCCCAACCCAGAGATCAAACCCAGGTCTCCCGCATTGCAGACAGATTCTTAACCAGCTGAGCCACAAGGGAAGCCCAAGAATACTGGAGCGGGTAGCCTATCCCTTCTCCAGTGGATCTTCCCAATCCAGGAATCCAACTAGGGTCTCCTTCATTGCAGGTGGATTCTTTACCAGTTGAGCTATCAGGGAAGCTCATTAATACTAAGTCACCTTAAAAATTGGGCATAGTGATAAGAAGCATGAAAATTTAGTTCAAATGATAGTCTCTCCAAGAGCGTGCATGTTAAACAGGCATTCCTTCACCCACAGCCACTGCTACAAAGAGAAGGAAAGCAAAAAAAATCCAGAACAATATGCTCATAAATAAAAATGGCTGTCAAAATGGTTACTTTGCAATGCAAGTGCTGATTGGAAGAGCTGGTTTGTGTTAGGTGGAAATGTTGCCTTTCTTCTATTTGTTTGTTGAAATCTGAATTATCTTAATCATTATCTATTCATATTAGTGAGGAAGCAAGAAAAAAAATGAAGAAGAAAATAACTTTGGAATAATAATCATTGGGTCACATTGTTATTTTATGAACATATGTCTCACAAAATTAGCAAAGATTATTGAAGCTACAGAATTTGCAACTTGCATAAAATAATGCATTTCATTATGTAATTTCCAATTATTAAAATATTTTAAACATGCCATTGTGTACATAAATTAGAATCATCCAAAATACAATTGACACCCAAGTCACCTGAATGAAAGTGATTAAAAATATAACAACTTATTATTGTTTCTAAGCAGAGAATAAAAATCTGCCTTTATTCTGACACTTTATTTGGCATAAAATCAGTATCTCATTTCCATAATACAAAAGTAGAATTTTTACCAGTTTATTTCTAAGATGACGATATTACTTCTGCTACTGCTACTGCTAAGTCACTTCAGTCGTGTCCGATTCTGTGCGACCCCATAGACGGCAGCCCACCAGGCTCCCCCGTCCTTGGGATTCTCCAGGCAAGAACACTGGAGTGGGTTGCCATTTCCTTCTCCAATGCATGAAAGTGAAAAGTGAAAGTGAAGTTGCTCAGTCGTGTCCGACTCTTAGCGACTCCATGGACTGCAGCCTACCAGGCTCCTCCGTCCATGGGATTTTCCAGGCAAGAGTACTGGAGTGGGGTGCCATTGCCTTCTCCAGATATTACTTCTAGACTATCACAATCTTATATCCAAGTTGATTTAAAAATATATACAAATAAATCAACTTGCAGGCTACACATCAGAGCTTATAAAGACAATGATCCCATTACCTTAGGGTCTAGTGGGGAAAACTTGCCAAAGAAATGAGCTACCAAAGAGGAAGGAAAGTTCCAAATTTATATTAAATTTACCACAGTCTCAAATGTCCATGATATCAATTAACTGACACCTTTTAGATGGTTTTATTTCATTTTTCATTCTTTTTTACAAAGCACTTGCCACCAGTAATGAATTTTATAAATATAATTAAACAATAAAACAGCAAATGCTCTAGAGACCTTTGGTAAAAGTCACTACCACTTCCCTCCCTGCAATGATTATAATTGGTAGCAGAAAAGGCTCACAAACTGATGAGAAAACTTGCCCGCCCAGTGAGACTGGCCAATGAAACTGGCCAGACATCTGAAATAGAACCAGGTATCAAGGATGAAGACCAATGACAACAACATTTGCAGTCTGGATTGCCATTAGGATCTGATGATAGCAATAAGTGTATGACTCAGAAATATATGGTTGAAAAGAAATCTAACTGCAGTGGATGAGACTTTCAATAAATGTGAATGGGGAATAAAACCAGATCTGTATATCTATGCCTAGTAGCTATTTGAGGGACCAATGAGAAATAAGTGGAAAACACTGAAGGATGTATGTGTCTGTATTGATTCTAATAAGGAAGGTTATTTTTTCAGTCATAGTTTATGCAGAGTGTAGCACAAAAGAAAAAAAATATGACTGATTGATGGCTCACCACATTATGACAACCACTTAAACTCTGGTGTCTTCTTTTTTCTTTTCTGATACAAGCCTTTTCTTTGGCTCGTATGATAACACAGATATAACTTTAAAATATTTCCTACTTATTATCAATAAACATTTCTTTTGATGTGAAAATACTTTTAAATTTTTTTCCATGAGAACCTAGCCACTTATGCTTAAGGAGGGACATTTTCTCCACCCCAATAAATTAGAGTTGGGGATAAAGGCAGATGAGAGAAGTAGATTGGGTACAGATTGTATAGGAAAGGAAAAGACATATATCCTAGGGAAGAAATGAATTCTTCCATTTCTGTATTTTTTCTTACTGAAGTATAATTTATTTACAATGTTGTGCCTATCTCTGCTATACAGCAAAGTGACTCAGTTATACACATATATACATTCTTTTTTATATTCTTTTTCATTATGGTTTATCACAGGATATTGAATATAATTCCCTTTGCTATGCCTTAGAACCTTTCCTGTATTTTTAAAGTCGCCTATTATTAATAATAGGTAATATTATTGCCTGTTAATAGATAATAGGTATCTATTATTAATAATAGGTGACTTTAAAAATACAGGAAAGATACATGAGGTAAAGAAAGTAACTCACAAGGTGAAAATAAAGTTAACACTTGATGCTACAGCTCTTAGAGTGAATCTGTTCCCCAGGATGATTATGCTAAACAAAGTGAAACAGTTCTCTTAAATAAAATACATCCAGAGTCCATTCTTACCCCTTTTCCTCCTTGGTTCCACATCTACCTTGATCTTCTGTGGGACCTAATGAACTCAGATCCACACAGTTTTGAGGAGTAACATAATAATTAAGGATCCAATGAATTCTATGAATCAGCTCCTCAAGTACAAACACAGATACAAATGACACAAAACTTCACACAGAATTCCATTTTAGCAGATGTCTAGGCGATGGCACCCCACTCCAGTACTCTTGCCTGGAAAACCCCATGGATGGAGGAGCCTGGTGGGCTGCAGTCCATGGGGTCGCTGAGGGTCGGACACGACTGAGCGACTTCACTTTCACTTTTCAGTTTCATGCATTGGAGAAGGAAATGGCAACCCACTCCAGTGATCTTGCCTAGAGAATCCCAGGGACGGCGGAGCCTGGTGGGCTGCCGTCTATGGGGTCGCACAGAGTCGGACACGACTGAAGCGACTTAGCAGCAGCAGCAGCAGTCATGGGACCCAGTGACTCTAGCTTAGCTAAAACTGGGATAATAACTATGCTTACCAATATCTACTTTACCTTTTTTGGAAATAGCTTCTGAGTTGTCTTCTGCAGAATGCCTTCTTTCCACTCTTTTGTCTGTAAGCTTTAGGAAAAACTGATTCACTCTCTTGCTCTTTACGGCTAGTGTATTAGTTTGCTCAAACTACTATAACAAAACACCATAGCCTTGATTGGTTAAACAATCAAAATTTATTTCTCACACTTCGAGAGGCTGGAAAGTCCAAAATAAAGTTGCTGGCGGGTTCTATTCCTGAGGCCTCTTTTCTTGACTTGCAGATGGCTGTCTTGCTGTGTCATTGCATGATAGAGAAACGGGTTGGGAGGGCTGTCTCTGATATCTTTTCTAATAAGGACATAAATCTTAATGGATTACCCATATGACCTCATTTAACCTTAATTACCTCCTAAAGACTCTAATGTACAGTCACATTGATCAGTGTGGTGAGGGGAACACAAATTAGTCCAGATTATGATGTGATCCAGGCTTATGGGCAGTAGATATAGTCCCTCTCTTGACTACATGATTAGTTTAGACATAGTCATGTGACCCAAAGCATGTAAATGAGCCCCAGTTTGGAGAATCAGGGAAAATTGAGAAAAAGAAGACTTTAAGAAAATGGTAGAGTCTGTTATCGGTATAAACAAGTTTGAACATGCTGGCAATTGCCTTGTAGGATCTAGGATTAAGGGAGGAGAGAGAAAATAAGAAAGGAAAGAGAGAAACTGAGGTAGGATGACATTATTTAAGCCCCTGAATTGAGTAATACCCAGAATAAAATATGACATAATTTCCCAACTGTAAAACCCAAGGGGTTTCCCAGGGTGGCGATAGTGGTAAAGAACCCACCTGCCAAGGCAGGAGACAGAAGAGACTCAGGTTCGATCCCTGGGTCAGTAAGATCCCCTGGAGGAGGGCGTGGCAACCCACTCCAGTATTATTGCCTGGAGAATCTCATGGACAGAGGAGCCTGGTGGGCTACAGTCCATACGATCACAAAGAGTCAGACACGACTGAAGCAACTTAGCACCCATATTTAAGCCAAGATTCCCTACTTGTGCTTAATCCAATCTAATTTGGATTTCTGTCACTTGTAACCAACATTCCTGACCAATACTCTCAGATACTGGTGAAGAAGTGTGATTGTATACCAGAGAAATGGATCCAACTTCTTTGTCTTGGCAAGAAATCTCTCTTGGAAAAATCATTGGCTTTTCCTTTCCAAGTTGAAATGCAATACAATTGTAAATGCAAAGGAAATACCTAAGTGGAAGATGGCTTTTGACTTTGTCGCCTTGAAGGAGAACATGAATCTCAGTATGTATTAATTGATTTATATAAACCTATTTAAAAGCATTGATCTTCAGATTTCAGAATCTATTTGAGTAAGTGAAAATGAAAAATGAAGGTCGTTTCATGACTTTTATAGTATTTTTCATTTTAAAAATATGCATACAATGATTTCTAACCAACTACTTAAAAAATATGAAAATGCCCAAAATTCAGTATGAGAGCTGATATAATGCATCCTTTTGAAAGGCTGAATAGTCATATAGTTTCAGACAATAGTTTTATGCCTAAAATATCACGGGAACAAGTATTCAAGAAGAGAGATGGCCAACCATCTTAACCAACTGTTTGATTATGGCACATCAAAACTGGGTGAGTGCAGAATCAAATACAAAAATCAAGTTGGCAAGCAAAGAACGTAACTCATGATTATGTTTCAGATACAAGATAGAAATCAAGATCTGAGTTGATACAAGTTTCAGTTAGAAGTCACAGCAAAGAGGAAAATGACTATTAGGAAACAGTAAACAAAGTAGATGGGAATGCAGACTTTCACTTCAAATAACTTAGATTTGATCCCTGCTTTGCCTTTTATCAAATCCAAAGTTCATGACTTCTGCAAGTTATTTATATTTCTAAGCCTCAATTTCTTCATCTGTAAAGTGAGGATAACAGTACCTACTTGACAAAACTATGAGAATTAATTGAATTACTGCCCACTGCTTTGTTATTATTTGAGCTTTAGGCCATGAGATAATGCACCCAAAGTGCTTAGGAAAGCCATTAATCCAGACTTAGTACTCAGTGAACAGCAATTGCTCTTTTTATGATAATTATCATTATAATCATTGTAATAAACCCAATCAATTAGATCCTGGTTTGCATAATAACTCATTCATGACTAGCCCAATTCTTGCTCTAAAGGTCATTATGCTCTCAGCATATGCATATTAGTTTTCATTGATACATTTGCAACCCAGACACATAGTGTATGAACAAAATAGCAAGCTTTTCAACAGTTATAATGATGCTTATAAACAAGCTTTTGTAGTAAAAACCTGAGTATTCATGCTACCTTTCACACTGTATGTGGATGTGAATTTCACCTGAAGCTGCTTTAAATGATAGTGATTCCCATCTGTCTACTGTTCAGGTTTCTCATTATATTTTAAGATTCTCCTTCTTTAAGACTTGGTGTGGCGAAGCAAAATTGAATTTAGCCAAAGATGGAGTTGAGAAAAATCATATTCCAGACCATCTGCTTTTAGATATGATTTTTAGAATGATGATTTCATTTGAGGTTTTTTTCATGTACCACTTTAAAATATGACATTTCATAATTCATTTCTAATAGTCCTAAAATTTAAAAATAATAGTTCTGATTCAAAATAGAGGAATTCAAAGTAATATTTAAAAGCAAAACACAATCGTTAGATTACTTACCATATTTCCAAACTTAAAATTGAACAAGTGAAATATTTCAGCAGGAGAAATGGAAATTCCATCTAAATAAAAGTGAAATATTTTGATCTATGAGATTAAAGGGATTTGAAAGAGACAATAGCTATTTTTTAAATAAATGAAGATGTTTATTGGCTAAAATGGATTTAAATGGTATATTAATATATATATTCAATGTATCAGTGAGCTATATAATATATATATTAATATATATATCTCAATATATCAGTGAGTTCTGGGGAAGTTTACATCATATAGTAAGTCAACTGAAGTTAGAATGATATTTTGACCTTGATACAAACTGGTAGAAAAATGGCACTAACTCACTTTGATTGTTTGGAAATTTGTTACTATTGGCATCTATACTTTGATAAAATTCCTAAGGTTTCTTTTTCTTGATTTTCAACATATTTTGTAACATATTTAATTTAGTGACATAAATATTGATTTTTCAGTTAAATTACCATGTCATAAAAGATAGGTTACATGTAAAGTACTTTTGAATACTTTAATATTCTTATGGAACAATAATTAGTGTTATTCAAAAGTACGATGAATTTGAATGGATGTTCCCAAAGTCATTTCATATAGTTTTTTAAACATACCATCTAATGCTAAGACAGATTGTCCTTATCACAGGCTATAATGTTTTCAAAAGAAATTATTGGCTCAAGCATTACAACATTATAATATTTGATTTGTTTAGCATAATTTTTACATCAAGAAAATGACCAAAATAGATCTACTTAGCACTTCGAATAGTAGTACAAACAAAATCACAATTTAGAAAAGAAACTTTCTAAAGAAAGTCTCCCAGAAACATAGAGAAATGATGATGATTTATTTGATTTTAGAACTTTCTTGTCAGTACCTTCTGTTCATCCTCACCACTATATAATTCTCAAGGCACTTAATGATTTTTATTTTTCTCTCTCCTTGCTAAAATGTAAGCCCCTGAGGGTAGACTTTTTTTTTTTTTTTTAATTTCTTGGAATATCCTCAGTGTCTAGAACGTGTCTGGGACACAGTATGTGCTCAGTTAATAATTTTAGGTAAAGATGTTACAAATTAAGTCTTTCACAGCAGTGGTGGAAAACTCTGGATCTTCCACTGAGTCTCTGGTAAACAAGTTAGTGGTTGGTCTGCATGTAGATTTTTTTCTCTGTGAATAATAGTAAAAATACAAGTAAATATGAATTTGTAACTTTTTTATATTCAAAAGAACACTCAAATCATGAAAGGCTTTTAGATCACCTGTTCTAAAGATTTAAAACTTAATTGTCATCATAATATTTTAAATGTTATAGAGATGGGCCAAATTTTGTCCAATCAGGTTAACCCATGGAGAAAAAAATATATATTAGTTTATTTGCTAGAATCAAATTCATGTGATTAGAAAGTATAGGTATTTTGGGGTGGGGATAGTCTTCACTAATCAAACCTTAGAACATTCTTCTCCAGAGAAGATTCTGAAATTAGCACAGATGAGATGAAATCTTAGGGCCTCCCACGTAGCTCAGTAATAAAAGAATCTGCCTGCCAATGCAAGAGATGCAGGAGACACAAGTTCAGTACCTGGGTTGGGAAGATCCTCTGGAGGAGGAAATGACAACCCACTCCAGTATTCTTGCCTGGAGAATCCCATTAACAGAGAATCTTGGTGGGCTACCGCTCATAGGGTTGCAAAGAACTGGACACGACTGAGTGACTGAGCACATGAAATCGTAGATGCCAATGAAAACTTAGAAACAATTTGCATGTCTTTAAAGCTAGCTACATTGTCCTAGGGCCATATTTCCAGTTTCAAGGTTTAGGCATGTTTTCTCCCCCAAGAGATTGTGTGAAGTGGGAAGTATTTACAAAAATATAAGAATTTTTTTTTAAAGTGAGTGAAATATCTTCTTGAGGAAGCACATGAGAGTTAAGTTTGTAAGTTGCTTCAGAAAAATTGCATCTGCCCCAATGATACTGCAGTTCAGTAAATGAAGTAAAAATGGCTCTACCTTTAGTCAGTTACTATTATTAAGTGAAGAAAAACACTACCAGTGCATTATTAATATCCCTTACTGGCAGAGCTGGACAGAAATAACCTCATTCCTGCACAGTCCTAGGTTTCAAACAAGCAAGTAGTTCATATTGCAGTAGCACATTGTGGTAACGATAGGAGCAATCCAGATCAAATAAGGATGAGAAGGGGCTCCTCCAAAAAAGGCCAACTTTTTAAAAGTTTAAATAAAATTAAATAACAAAATAGTAGTAGTAGTAGTAGTAAATGATTAAATAGTAACTGACTTTTTTAAAGTCATATTTATTTTAGAAGGTTATTCTATGACAGCTTTATTCAATTTGGCTTTGACTTGCTCTGAATATTGATTTAAAAGTTTGACTGTAAGTAATTCGGCCAACAAATACATTTGGTGCATTTCTAGTATATGAAAGTTTTCAGCTGGTATAATTACTACCAGGCTTCCCCAGTGGCTCAGTGGTAAAAGAATCTGCCTGCAATGCAGGAGATGTAGGTTCAATCCCTGGGTTGCAAAGATCCCGTGGAGCAGGGCATGGCAACTCACTTCAGTATTCCTACATGGAGAATTCCATGGACAGAGGAGCCTGGTGGGCTACAGTCCACAGGGTTACACAGAGTCAGACATGACTGAAGTGACTTAGCACATACACATGCATAATTACTACCCATTTTGTTTTAGCACTATTGATAATCAACATTTTTTAAGGCTTTTGATAAGAAACCAATCGTCAATTAAACTCTGTATAAATCACCAATAAATCAAATAAATTTGTGATTTATTTTTAAAAAGTTAGTGTAGTTGAGATACCAATTTAAAGCCAAATTATAAGGACAGTTTAAACATTTCTTTGATAATTGATATGTTCCTGTTTTCCTTTTATTCAGACTCACCCATGTTATAGGACTGGGTAAACTGTGCTGACCCTCTATTTTCCATTGTGAACCTATATTACTGCTCATCCTCAGGGTGACCTGCCTCAGCTGTAGTTCCTCTGAGCTAGAATTGAAGTCCTTCAGGGAAGATGTCAACTATAAATATTATTCCGTGTGTGTATAGGTTGACTGTTCACACTGATCAGATGCTAACCTCTGTCTGATGATTTTTTTTTAGTTAATATAAGGGGTGCATAAGTACAGCTATTATCAGCCTCTTCTTATAACCATCTACTTCTTTTATTAGACAGGAAATGACAAGTGTCTATCATACAAAAGATATCAAGCGCATCCTCCTTTTTTTTGTCTAGATATTTCATCCATTTCTTCTTGGTGTTTTGTGTCATCTGCTCAACTGTGAAATTTGAGGAAATACATTGTAACTAATAAGCCAACTCCCAATGTAAAAATCTCATGTTATACAGTGATTGAATAAGAAATAATCTTGTGCTTTATTACCCTCGTTGGTTATAGATTAGCTTGACGGTTCTGAATCTGTCCTCTTGCTATGACCCTGTTTGCCCTTGAATGCCAGCATCTATTCCTGTACCCAATGAAGAGGCAGTATAAAGCAGAGTAGACTAAAAATAAAAGCTCTAGAAGCTAATGAAATGAGGCCATTCTACTGTGAATATTTAGAAAAGGAGAAAAGCAATGGTGTTGTATTGAAACTTTCCAACTTCCTTCAACTTTTAGGGTGTTTACTGGAATCTGAGGACAGAGTCTGACTGCCAGAGTTATTTTGGTCTCTGTTGCTTCTGTTATTTCATGACTGGGCCTGGTAATTGCATATTTCCCTGAAGTTCTTAAATTTTAGAGAACAATGAAATACATGCACTTTTATTCCTCTCTTAACCACCATCTTCACTGCGGGGTCTTCTGACTGGGTTATAGGAGGTAGTGATGAAGGTGCCACTATACTAACACGGGTTGTTGTTCTGTTGCTCAGGGATCAGGCTACCAGTTTCAGAAACAGAGCAATCCTGTAAAGACAGAAGGTAGAACATGTGGTTTTTGTAGGGCTGGATGGTACAAGTGGGAAGACATAGGTATGGGGTTTCCTTTGGGGGTCATGGGTACAGGGTTTCTTTAGGGACTAATGAAGACATTTAAAATGAGCTGTGGTGATGGCTGCAAACCTCTTTGAATATGGTAAGAACAATGAATTGTATAATTAAAATGGAAGAATTATGTGATATCTGATTTATACCTCTATAAAGCCATTAACTTTTTAAAGCAGGTCTTAAATTTTTTAAAAAAATTGTCAACTGTCCCTAAGAAATAGAATTCAAGTAATTATCACTTGATCAGTTTACAGATATTTCTGTTCCCTCCAAAAGATGTTGGCATGCTTTTGTTTACTCTTGCTTTTGGAAAGTGGTATTGCTAATAGAAAAAGGCATTTCATTTTAGAAATTATGATAAAGCCCTTATATATATAAAGAATGAAGTATTATTATATTTGATAAACCAGAAATTGTATCATGAACACTTTTCATTATTATGAAAAATACATGTGAATTTTTGTATTCATGCTCTAATTCACAAGTTAAGGAAAAAATACTGTCTCAGTATTCCGGCCTGGATTAATGAGGTTCAAAAATATGTAAACTACACACTGAATTCCAGACTCTATTATTCTATCTAAAGAACAGCATATTAAAATATTCAATCCAGCATCATCATGTTTTCTGCCATTGTGTTTAGGTATTGGGATTTATGTGGTAAAGAAAAATATAGTTGTGCTTAATGGATAGAAATTTTCATTATTTATCCAAATATTTACTGAATATCCATAAAATTTGTATTACAATGGGGTTACATAGAAAGAACAAGAAAAGCAAGGACTCTTTTTTTAGAGACTGGTTAAATGGTAGGGGATATACAAGAACACACACACAAGCATACACTCACATAAGAACATACAGAAAAAGTACCACACAAGCTTTTAGGCAAATATATACCCGCTAACATAAATATACAAATACATAATATGAATATCAACATCAACCATATGTGCATGCATTCATGCACACACACAATAGAAAACAAACAAAAAGGGAGAGATTGAGATTATTTCACTCTAAGGGAATCAGGGGAAGTGAGGAAGTGTCTTTGTTAGTTTAGAAGATTTGCTTAGAGACTAGGAAGAATACAATTTAGGTCTGGAAAAAAATAAACATTGTTGAGAAATCACTAAACTCTCAGGTAAAACTAAAACCAACAGCAACTGTGTGTATGTTAAGGTTAGAAAGAGATTATTTTGACTATTGGTGAAAGCACTAATTTTGGTAGGTTTGAGAATGGATATGATATTCTCAGGCAACAATTTCTGTGATGAGACTGGTTAATTCAGTAACAGTGATTATCTAGAATTTAAAATTGGCAAGATAGTGATAATGTTAAAACTGAGTGTTAAATTCTCCAAGACAGCCTTGATCACTGGATGTCCAGACTAGATAGAGAGGCTAAAAAAAGTAACAGGAGAAAATGGAAAGACTATGTGGTAAGTGTAGAGAGAGATTGGGGGATTTATCTTCCTGATGCCATCTGTCAGTGTTGCTATTTTTGAGATCCATCTATTGGGGCACTGTGCTAGGCACTGTAAAACACCGTCTTTTCTAGCAGTAGAGCCGTATGTTACAGCTGTCAATCAACTTTGGGGGATGAGAAGGTTGAAGTCTCAATAGACTAGGTAGCAAGTGGCAGAGCAGAGATTAAGACTCAGAATGATCTAATCTTAAAAGCTGCCCTATTTAGAAATTCCCATTGTTTGTTTGAATCTGCCTGCAATTCTGGAGACCTGGGTTCGATTCCTGAGTCGGGAAGATCCCCTGGAGAAAGAAATGGCAACCCACTCCAGTATTCTTGCTTGGAAAATACCAAGGACAGAGGAGGCTGGCAGGCTATAGTCCATAGGGTTGCAACAGGTGACACGGCTTAGCACTATCTTTATTGTTTCTTGTTACAAATGCCATGATAAACATAAAAATCACTTTGATTTTACAGTGAATTATATTCATCTTGATTTTAATTTGACTCCAATCCCTTGTTGCATCTTGAAATTCTTATCCTAAGACCTTTTATATCTGTGATTCTGTAATATTACTATGTTTTTTTTTTTTAAATTTTCATCTATAGGAATTTTTACCTTCTCTTGGTGAAATTTTGGGTTGTTATTCAAATAAGCCCAATGAAAGATCCTGTTTCTGAAACTCAGAAAATATGATCTTCTTGATAATCTGCATTATATGTATGAACAATGAAATTTAGCTGATTAAAGATTCTTCCCTACAACTTTATTGAGAAAGTATTGATATGAAAAAAAAAAAGTGAAGCATCAATAAGTACACCAAGAATAATTATAGCTGACTTCAGTACAATGCTTTGTATTTCCACAGTGTTTTCGCACAAGCTGGCTTCTCTGAGCAGGTTGTATGATCATCATTTCACAGGTAAGAAAACTGAAACTCAGACAAGTTATATAATTTTTTGTGTGTTACATAGCTGAGATTTCATTGATAACACTCTGACAACAAGGTCTGCACACATTTAGATTTACTCAGTTGTTTACCTGACTTTATAAAACCAGCTTTGAAAAGCAGCAGAATGGGACAGTGAAAACTGATGACTAAAGTTTTGAGACTGAAAAGGAAGATTTTTTTCTTACATAATTTTGTTATTAACTTCCTTATCTGTCAGAAGTGATTAAGGAAAATCTTGTGGAGTCAATAAATTATAAAATCTGAGCAAGCATGGAAAAGTAGAGCACTTAAGCCAGATCCAATTTTGTCAAATATTGGTAACCAAATGACCTTCAAAGGAGCTTAAAGTATATGTGGAATTGATGAATGATCAATATCAGTGAATCTCACCTAAGTTTTTGTCTTCCTTAATTCAAAAGAAAGTATTATGTGTAACCTTGATGCTATAAGACAAAAAGAACTGAAGCATTATGTATTTGACATACAATTATGAGTTTATAAGATGTCCTTAAAATATAAATCCAATGTATCTACCTCAACATAATTTATTTAATAAGTATTGATTACAGGCTAAATGTTTCAGTCGCTGTGTTAGATATACAATATATGAGTAAAGCCCACGTTTTTAAAAAATGATGCTAGATATATAGTAACTTAATCCATGTGGCAAAGCCTTGCAATGTGTCCACCCAATTCATTTTCATTTTGTCCTGGGCCCACAGATAGACTTCATTTCCCTATTATTGCCTCCCTATAGTTGCAGGTAGCTATGTGACAGAATTCTGGCCAATGAAAGATTACCAGCCATGCTGCGGATCTGCCATGCTGTACGTCTGTCATGTACCATTTTTCTTGCTCTTTCCTCTTCTGGGGATGATGTTGGAAGCCGAGTATTAAAGATGGTTGAGTCACAGGAAGAATCCTCAGGTTCTGAGATAATATTCCCTTAAGTAATGTAATGTTAGAATTATATACAAAAATTGATAGAAATTTCTATATTTTAAGTCAGAGAATAGTATGAAAATAGCTCCCAAAACAGCTTAAACGTGTGACCTGGTCTTCTTTTAGTTATTTAAAATATGTGTTACGCTTAGACTTTGCACTAGGCATTGTGCTAAAGGCTGGAGATAGAAAATAACAGAAAATAATACAGATATATATAGATTCAGATAATACAGATAAATAATAGAAAATAAATGCAGATAAAATCACCTAATATGTGGAACTGACGCCACTGTTGTGGGAGAGAGACAGTAAAGAAGAAAGAAACAGCATAATCATTGGTTACTAAAATGCTTTGAAGGAAATTAAAGGGGTAAAATGATAATAAGACAGAGTGGTCAAGGAAGACCGCCTGAGAAAGTGACACTGAAGCTAAGGACAGAAAGTAACCGACAATAGAACCAGAACAGTAGACTTTCTTGAATATTAAACCAAAGTTCACATCTGATTATAGGAAACAGCACAACCCATTGAACTAATCAATCCCTGAATAAACTACAAAACTTCATTTATTTAAACTTCACTTTGATCATCAATAACATGGCACTATTGCCCTTTTCAATAATATCATGTAAAATGGAAAATTTATATCCATATATAAACACCCACAGAAGTTTGAAGGTGTTTGACACCTAAAATGACTTTTCTAATTAGCATAGTTTACTATTTTTAAACTCCTTACATTTCACATGCTCATTTATTCAACTGGGCTGAGACTGACAGCAAGATAAATCTTTTTAGTTATTCATGATTAACTTGAATATCATCATAGTTAATATTCCTTAAGGCAGATTTAACTCTAGTGAAGTTGAATTGAACAGAACTCTGGAAGGTACTTTTGGAGAGTATGATATATACTCTTAAACTTAACCTAGGTGTGTTTGACTTTTAAAACCATTTCTATGTGTATTAGAAAAAACTACAGGAGCAAGTTCACAATCTTTCCTAGAGGCACCTGTAGGAAGGTATTTATCACTCCTAGCTATGGCTGGTTTCAGAAGTTTATCTTAGACAACTCGATAAAGAAGAAGGCACTAAATAGAGAAAGTAATAGAAAAAGTACTAGATAGAGAAACTACTAAAGAGAAAGTACTAGATAGGATATATATATATATATGAAGTTATATTAAGAAATCTCACTTAGAATCACACTGGGTGAGGTTTCTAAGATATCAAAATAGATTTCTGATTTGCATATCTTATCCAAGATGACACAAAAGGGAGTTTTTAACTTATGGATAAATGATGCTAGAATCTTTAATTTGTATGGGCATTTGAACAGTTTGCAAATGAGGAGGTGATGCTCAGGTTGTGAGTGTGACTTAGGTGCCTTGGAGCAAAGAAGGAAAGAGGGGAATCAGGTCTAGGTTGTCTAAGTATATGCTCCTGGCTTCTTTACATCACACCATCCATGTCTTCCCAAGGCTTTATTTATTTACTTATTTCTTTTTTTCCCTGTATGGTACTCTCTCTAAGTACTCATAATGTTGATTTGTTTCTGACTTACATTTTTGAAAAGTGTAATGCATCCAAATATTTTGAAAATATAACCTCTTTAAAAATTCATACAAAAACAAAGGAAATAAGGGGGCATTTCGGTGAACAGGTACAATATTAAGGTGTACTTGAGAAAGGTCAGTTGCATATGTTTAATAACTTAGACCCATAACATTCATGTCTTCTTATTTAATACTTCATATAGAAGTATTTGGAGAAGGAAATGGCAACACACTCCAGTACCCTTGCCTGGAAAATCCGATGGACAGAGAAGCCTGGTAGGCTACAGTCCATGGGGTCACAAAGAGTCAGACACAACTGAGCGACTTCAGTCACTCACTCACTCATAGAAGTATTATATTAAGAAAATCTGTCTATAGAAAATCAATGTCGCTTTTTGTGGTAGTAATTAATTGTTTTAGATCTATAAAAGACTATGGTCAGCTTCAGATTCTATTCAGAGTGTTTTCTCACAATGCCAGACACTGATAGCCACTTATATTATCTTATTGTGTCACATATATAAGTTATGCTCACAAAAAATCCTATAAGTAAAAGTTATCATTATTGTGCATATTTTAGTATTAGGAAACCAAGTCTCAGAGAGGGAAAACAAATTGTCCAATATCCCACAACTGTTATAAAGTTGGAGCTCCTATTAGATCTTTAGCATTCTGATTCTAGAGCTTATAGTCTCAATACTAGGTGGTTACAACTTCCCAACATGGTCTCTCTGTTGCCTCCATGGTTATTGATTAACTAAATGCTAATCCTTTCAAGTTTGCCTCTCTCTTTTTGCTTTTTGCTTCATTCTTATATATACTTTCATTCTTATGTATGAAACACAAAAACAAATATGTAGGATAGCAGTAAAGAATCTAAAATAACAATAAATAATAAGAATCTAAGAACTAAAATGAAAAAAAAATATACCCAGGGATTACACAGAGATAATTAAGGGACATAATTAAATAAACATATAAAATAAACAAAAATCCAAACCACTCCTACTGTTATTACCAGATAGATTCAAAGATATATTTCATCTTTATAAAGCCAAACAGAATGAAATAAGAAATAATAGGAAAAAACAGCTCTTGGAACTTAAAAAAATATATGAGTCCAAAAAAATCTTAACGCGGATTGAAATATAAAATTAAAGAACACACTAAGAATTAGAAGAAAAGAACAAATAAAAATAAACACAAAAAATTAGACGAATGGAACCAGAAAAATAACAATACCACATGTGATTACTTGGATTTCCAAAGGGAAAAACAGATTTATACAAAATTAGCATGTGCTAATTAGAAATTTAAAATCAGATTTTAAATTAAAATGGCCCACAAGTGCCTAGTCACAATGAATAAACACCTTTAAATGACAAGGCAGCAGGAACTTTCAGGAACTAAAAATGAAGAGAGAACTATTAAAAGCTTCAAGAGAAAAAGAAGAAACCACAATTAACAACAATGAAGAATATGAGAATTCACCAAACATTACTATATGCAGACACACTCCTTCAAAATGTTGAGGAATAATATTTCAAACTTGAAACTCTATACCTAGACAAATTTTGTCATTCAAATGTGAGGACAAAAAAAAGCATTTTCAGATATGCAAGAGTCAGGGAAAACTTTGGAATGGAGAAAGCAATAGAAAGGCAGCCAAAAAGATTTTTGCCACCACGCAGAAACCTATAGTACTGTGTAGACGAACAGTCAAGAACGCACAAAGACATTCCAAGACAGCTGACCGCCCATTGAGGAATGCCAAAAAGAAATTGGTCGTGTTACAGAGAACTTAAAAATTGGTGAGGTGATTGATGGAGTGTAAAAACACTGCATACATTTGAACTGCACTCTATTAAGTAATTTAAAAATTAGGACATTATAAGAAGAGGGAAGAAAATGTATTCCAAGCATCCTAACTATGTTATTTTCCTGCTCATAGTGGTGTAAGCAGTTTTAATAGTTTATGTCTTCTAGAATCAATGGTTATGGCTAAACAGAGAACATGTGGCTACAGTTTCAGAAAATCTGAAAGTTAAATTCAGAAAACATTAAAAATACAGATGAAACTGAGAAATCAGAGTTTGTAGGCAGGGTAGTGGAGATCATTAGGCTAGGGTAAGATTGCGCATATCCTCATGTTGTAAAGCAGTGGAGCCAAAGAATACTCTGTGTAAGTTACTGGAATGAAAAATTGAGGTTATAGTATTTTTGTTTAAAGTTCCAGGTTAGAACTAAAAAGTGATGTGTAAATATATTGAGAGGTAAGGTGGAGATGGTGTTGAATATTTGAACTAACTTTCAACTATCACAGCAGAAAGACAATAAATGATACCTTATAAATCTTCTATGGTCATATAAGACTTCTGTAGACAACTATAGGAAGAATCTGAAACCAAAAAGAATAAAGTTAGGATTTTATTCTAGTGGAGAAGGTTGTACAGTGGGAGAAATATAGCAGAAGACTGTTTTCATTATAAGTTCTTCTGCAGTGTCAGAAATTTTTAGCCCTATGGATTCATAGCTTTGTTAGAAATAAATCTCTTTTTCATATGTTTCAAACCAAAAGAAATTTAAATTCTTACTGACTGTATCTGAAAGATGATTCACTACAAATTAATTTAGTGAGTGATATTTTATACAATTTTCCTTTATTTGTATGTAAAAATAGTTATAATCTTATAAAAATGTTTCGCTACCAGAAACATAGGCAGTCAAAAATTTCCATTTGTGATAGAATTTAATATGTTTTAAACACTTAGCAGTATTTTGATGTCACTTTGTCTTCCAGTTTGCTTTAAGGTATAGCATTTAATATGTATGTTTCTAATACTGTATACAAAGATGAAAAAATAAGGCCATTCCTGTTCTCCAGGCTGTACAGTCATTATA
This sequence comes from Bos indicus x Bos taurus, assembly GCF_003369695.1. Taxonomy (NCBI): domain Eukaryota; kingdom Metazoa; phylum Chordata; class Mammalia; order Artiodactyla; family Bovidae; genus Bos; species Bos indicus x Bos taurus. The sequence continues at coordinate 524 of NW_020867306.1, read as the reverse complement.
TTGTGATGGTAACATTGACAAGAGTATACATAAAGCATTCAAAGTACTATGATCTCAGAGATATCTAGATTTTGTCATAAGGTACAAAGTAGAATAAAAGAGCTAGAAAGGGTAGTAGAAGAAAAGTCTTTCTTGACTTATGAATGAATACTGGCAATTATGAAGACTTGTCTCAGTTCTTCGAATGAGATGAGATTAACATAGGAGAGAAATGACAATGCAATGAAATAGGCAAAGTACCCAAATTAATGTCTGCTCCTAATCTTTCCTCAGCTCAATACCCTAAAGAAAAAACTAATTAATAAAATTTCTGTTAGTATTATTGACTGACATTAAGCACTTCAAGAAACGATTATAGCAGTAAATACCCTTTCTCAAAGTGATGTTTAGGCTGCACAAAATATCCTTAAAAATTAATGTTGAATTTAATGTGTAGAACTGTCCTCTGAATGTTTCCATATCACTGATATGATTCTAAAATGGTAATTGTTTTTTACCAAACTATAGTTTTATTTGAAATATTT
>NW_020867305.1:0-62632 GCF_003369695.1 Bos indicus x Bos taurus | reverse complement strand
GGTAACATGTGTTCCCCATCCTGAACCCTCTTCCCTCCTCCCTCCCCATACCATCCCTCTGGGTCGTCCCAGTGCACCAGCCCCAAGCATCCAGTATCGTACATCGAACCTGGACTGGCGACTCGTTCCATATATTTTATTATACGTATTTCAATGCCATTCTCCCAAATCATCCCACCCTCTCCCTCTCCCACAGAGTCCAAAAGACTGTTACAGTTATTTTTAAAGATTATACATACACTCTAGAAATAATGGTAATATAGTTATATTCAGTTTATATTGTAACTATAACAATACAATAGATAACGTTTTTCTCCCACTGAAACTAAGATGTTATCACATGTAGGATGCACCTTTATTTTATGTATATCTATGCTTGGTATTTGGAGAAGACAATGGCACCCCACTCGAGTACCCTTGCCTGGAAAATCCCATGGACGGAGGAGCCTGGTAGGCTGTAGTCCATGGGGTCGCTAGGAGTCGGACACGACTGAGCGACTTCACTTTCATGCATGGAGAAGGAAATGGCAACCACTCCAGCGTTCTTGCCTGGAGAATCCCAGGGATGGGGGAGCCTGGTGGGCTGCCGTCTATGGGGTCGCACAGAGTCGGACACGACTGAAGTGACTTAGCATAGCATAGCATGCTTGGTATTAAACTATCATGTCTCAGTTTCAGATCCATCCTTTCATGTGCTGCAATATTGACACTGGAACTCTGAGACATGTTTCTGTTTTGCCAGCTGGCTTACTTTAAGATCGCCCATAAAGGATTACTAGGGGGTGAGTATTAGGCTGAGGAGGAAGGGACTTTCTTCTTCCTGTTTTTTTTTTTTTTCTGTTTCTCTCAGTGTCACTGAATTCCTCATTGTGTAAATTCATTGAAAATATTTTCTCTCAATCCATGGTTTGTCTTTTCATTTCCCAAGGAGTTACTTATCACGTTAACTGCAGATATGTGGCAGATGGACTTTATCAGTCTGATAAAACATCATTTTTGACTATGATGCTAAGAAGTTCTATTATGAATGGATGTTGCATTTTATCAAATGCTTTTCCCACAAGTACAGGGATTATCATTTAATTTTCTTCTGTATTATAGTAATTAACTTTTGAATATCAAACCATGCATATATTTTTTTTTGAATTTATTTATTTTATTTTTTTTCAAGTTTTTTTTTTTTAATTTTTTATAACTTTAAAAATCATGTGTTCCCCATCCTGAACCCTCCTCCCTCCTCCCTCTCCACACCATCCCTCTGGGTCGTCCCAGTGCACCAGCCCCAAGCATCCAGCATCGTGCATTGAACCTGGACTGGCATCTCGTTTCATACATGACATTTCACATGTTTCAATACCATTCTCCCAAATCTTCCCACCCTCTCCCTCTCCACAGAGTCCATAAGACTGTTCTATACATCAGTGTCTCTTTTGCTGTCTCGTATACAGCGTTATCATTACCATCTTTCTAAATTCCATATATATGTGTTAGTATACTGTATTGGTGTTTTTCCTTCTGGCTTACTTCACTCTGTATAATAGGCTCCAGTTTCATCCACCTCATTAGAACTGATTCAAATGTATTCTTTTTAATGGCTGATAATACTCCATTGTGTATATGTACCACATGCATATATTCCTAGAATAAAATTCACTTAATCATGAGAATTTCCAGTGGTGCTGGAGCAACTTTAAGGAAATACCCACACCCAAGGAAAAGGAGATGCCCCAGAAAGATGATAGGAGGTGAGAAATTGCATTTAGAATCAAACTCCATACCCATCAGAGAGGATCAGAGGCTCAAACATATCTTGTGCACACCAGGACCCAGAGACCTTACACAGACTGAGACAGAACTGTGTTTAAGTGTCTCCTGAGGAGGTACGGGTCAGCAGTGGAATTTACAGGGGTAAGGGCTCTGGGTGCAGGAGACGTGGGTATGGCACAAGCCCTCTTAGAGGGAGGTCATCATTAACCCCACCAACAGCCACCAGAGCCTCAGGTCATAGCAAACACCCTCTTCCAATAATACCATAGAAGACTCTACACATCAACATTACCAGGTAGGCAATATCGAAATCAGATTGATGATATTCTTTGTAGCCAAAGATGGAGAAGCTATATACAGTCAGCAAAAACAGATTGGAGCTAACTGTGGCTAAGATCATGAACTCCTTATTCCAAATTCAGACTTAACTTGAAGAAAGTAGGGAAACTACTAGACCATCCAAGTATGACCTAAATCAAATCTCTTATGATTATTCAGTGGAAGTGACAAATAGATTCAAGGGATTAGATCTGATAGACAGTGCCTGAAGAACTGTACAGGAGGCCAGGATCAAGACCATCCCCAAGAAAAAGAAATGCAAAATGGTTGTCTGAGGAGGCTTTACAAATAGCTGTGAATACAAGAGACACAAAGGCAAAGGAGAAAAGGAAAGATAGACCCTTTTGAATTCAGAGTTCCAAAGAATACCAAGGAGAGATTTAAAAAAGCCTTCCTCAACAATCAATGCAAAGAAATAGAGGAAAACAATAGAATGGGAAAGACAAGAGATCTCTTCAAGAAAATTAGAGATAGCAAGGGAACGTTTCATGCAAAGATGGCTCAATAAAGGACAGAAATGGTAGGGACCTAACAAAAGCAGAATATATTAAGAAGAGGTGGCAAGAATACACAAAAGAACTATACAAAATAGATATTCACGACCCAGATATGCAGGATGGTGTGATCACCATTAGAGCCAGACATTCTGGAATGCGAATTCAAGTGGACCTCAGGAAGCATCACTACAAACAAAGCTAGTGGAGGTGATGGAATTCCAGTTGAGCTATTTCAAATCCTAAATGATGATGCTGTGAAAGTGCTGCACTCAATGTGCCAGCAAATTTGGAAAACACAGCACTGGCCACAAGACTGGAAAAGGTCAGTTTCATTCCAATCCCAAAGAAAGGCAATGCCAAAGAATGCTCAAACGACCAAACAATTGCACTCATCTCACACATTAGTAAAGTAATGCTCAAAATTCTCCAAGCCAGGCTTCAACAGTACATGAACTGTGAACTTCCAGATGTTCAAGCTGGATTTAGAAAAGGCAGAGGAACCAGAGATCAAATTGCCAGCATCCATTGGATCATCGACAAGGCAAGAGAGTTCCAGAAAAACATCTCCTGCTTTATTGACTATGCCAAAGCCTTTGACTGTGTGGATCACAATAAACTGTGGAAAATTCTGAAAGAGATGGGAATACCAGACCACCTGATTTTCCTCCTGAGAAATCTGTATGCGGGTCAAGAAGAAACATGGACATGGACATGGAACAACAAACTGGTTCCAAATAGGAAAAGGAGTACAGCAAGACTGTGTACTGTCACCCTGCTTATTTAACTTATATGCAGAGTATATCATGAGAAATGTTGGTCTGGATGAAGCACAAGCTGAAACCAAGATTGCCAGGAGAAAAATCAATAACCTTGATATGCAGAGGACACCACCTTTATGGCAGAAAGTGAAGAACTAAAGAGTCTCTTGATGAAAGTGAAAGAGGACAGTGAAAAAGTTGGCTTAAAACTCAACATTCAGAAAAGTAAGATCATGGCATCTGGTCCCATCACTTCATGGCAAATAGATGGGGAAACAGTGGAACAGTGGAAACAGTGACAGACTTTAATTTCTTGGGCTCCGAAATCACTGCAGATGGTGACTGCAGCCATGAAATTAAAAGACTCTTGCTCCTTGGAAGAAAAGTTTATGACCACCTAGATAGTGTATTAAAAAGCAGAGACATTATTTTGTCCACAAAGGCCTGTCTAGTCAAAGCTATGGTTTTTCCAGTAGTCAGGTATGGATGTGAGAGTTGGACTATAAAGAAAGCTGAGCACTGAGGAATTGATGCTTTTGAACTGGGTGTCATGATTGGAATTATTTAAAATTTTATTCATTCTTCTGTCATTTTGGGGAATTGTATTTTTGCCGAATTTGTGTATTTCATCATAATTATCATAATTACTGTCATAAAGATGTTTATTGCTTTACTTATTCTTTTAGTGCCTAGAGGGTATGAAATAATGGTCTTTCATTTCTTTCCTGATGTTGTTATTTTGTGTTTACTCTATTGTTTTTTTAATGTGTCTTGCTATTCTTTTATTATGATTATTTTCCAATGAATTAACTTTTAACTTTGTTGCTTCTTTAATTTGTCCTTGTTCTACTTCACTGATTTTTGTTTTATTTTGTTTTCAATATTTCTTTTCATCTCACACTGTTTCCATCCCTCTGATGAACTTAAGTTCTCCACCTTATAGACAAGCAAGCCATCCTTTCCACTAGATAATAAAACACTTATTTTAATGTCCTTGACTGATAATTCTAACTTTACGTCATTACTAATTTATTTCATTAATTTTCACTTTTAACCTTGTGTCATGTATTTTCTTCCTTTTCATGCATCATGTATATATTTTTTTGTATTGAGCACTGGACATTTTATGTAGAAGAATTCGGAGCCTAAATACATCATGCTTACTCCCTCCAATGAGAACCTCTTTTCTCAAGGTCCAATGTGGAGGACTATAGTGTGGCCAATAGTGGAACTTGGTATGGTCTTTGATGCAGTTTTGATTACTTTCAGTTCATCACTTGCTTCAAACACTTTTTCATGAAGAGAAGAAATTTCCTTTCAGGTGAGCTTGCGTCTGAGATCGAAAAGATTTCAAAACTGTCTTTATGCTTTATAATTGATTTCACCTCTTTCTAAACTGTGGGATATATTTTACTTCTTCCAGCCTGGATCCCATATTTTTGGATTTCTTGTTGATCTTCAGTCTTTCTGCCACATTTCTTTGCTTTGGGAGATTTCCTGTTACTCTGTTGCCCTGCCCCTCAGCATTTGGAGAATCTTTGCAGTGTTCCCAGTAAAGTCATTGAGGTCAGACTTTGAAGGGTGACTGTGGGTACAAAATGAAGGTCCAGATGCCACAGAAGAAAATTCCTCTTCTCTGAGGTACTACACTCAACCTTTGATGGCCAGTCTTACCCTCATTAAAGTATAGTGTGCCATAGTGAAATTGCTTTTACTACCTTACCCTTGGTTAAGACACTATGTCTCTCTCAGGTCTTCTTTGATCCAACTCAGGCAAGTTACCTCTGGATATCTGCTCAATGTCAATGAGAAGAGCCAGCAGGGAGGTAGAAATTCTCTGGAAGGTAGATAGGGTTGATTTAGTCTTCATATTCTTTGTGTTTTTTAAACTACAGTTTTATAGCTTATGTAGCTTGTTGTCTTTGTTATTGTGGATGTTGGTCACTTGCATTCTTCTGCTTTCTAATCAGGAGAAACAGTCTGATAGAAACTTATCTAGAATTATATTTTCAGATTATTTCTTTCTTATGTCCCCTGATTTATTTCTCTTACCCTTTGCTCTGTATCATCTCAGCATCTGCTTAACTAATGGCTTCCTACTTTTATTTCAAACAGGCCATCTTTTCTGTAACTTATAAAGATGTAAGACAGTTTTATAAAATTTTAGGCAAAAGTATTAAAGACCATTTATCAACTATGTAGGCTCTATGTAAAGAATTTTGCCTAAATTACTTATTTTTATTCTAATAATAAGTAATTTTGAGGTGCTCATTGTTATCTTGCATTTCAAAACTGTGAACAGAGGTATAGAAACATTAAGTTACATGTTTAAGGTCTTATCTTTAAGTTAGTATATAATTTAATTAAGGTTCTAACAGAGCTTTATCCAATTCTAAATCTTGTGTCCTTAAACACAGTACTGTATTGTGTCTTGGGATTCTTTCTTTTAGGTTCTTAATTCAGTGGTCTCTTTGAATATTTGAATCTTTAGAATGACCTTCCATTTTTCTTTCCTACTTCTACTAAAATGATATGTTAATTTTACTATTGTTATTGTTGTTTATTGTCTTGCAAGGAATAATATTATACTTATTTTTATCATTTAGGGGCAGACACAGAAAATAATAGAACACAGTGGTGGAGATGTGTGGAGGTGGGTGAATGAACATGAAAGGGTGGTAATACAGCCATGCAGGGGACTATTTTGGAGGAGCCCATGGGATGAGATGAGTAAAGCTTCTAGGGAGACCAGAGAGAAATTCAGAGAGAGAGGAGAGAAAGAGAAAAAGAGATCAAGAGACTGAACCTTGAGCAGTGGGGCTCAGTGTGGAGTACAGAAGCAAAAGGCACGAGGGGATCTCACTGAGATGTTTGAATGTTACTAGGTCACAGTCAGAGGAGGGCCAGGAGGGGAGCCTGCAGCAAGGATTAGTGTTATCCCACAGGAGCACTTGGTTGTCTGAGCAGGGTGCTCACAGCCTGTGGGGATCCTGAGTCAGGAAAAGATGAAACTTACAGTACATCTGTTCACTGTCTAATACAGGAAAATTCATCCAGACTTGGTGTTTGACAAAGACAAAAGGTGGATTTGCCTCACTTTCTCACAAATTCTGTTTGAGCCTGCTTCCTGGAGACAACTATCCTGAGCTCCTGAACCACTTCTCTTCTGATCACTTTCCTTCCGCCTCCTCTGCCTAACTCTCCATCAGTCTGTATGGGTGGAGCAGCGGGACACATTACAACAGGGCTCTTCAGTGTCTCCTTCAGTATACATGGCTTTACTTGTGGGAGTTATCCCTTGCCTGATGCAGTAAACCACTAGTCATTTTCCTTTATCCCAACACAGTTCTTTTTGGTAGAGCCGTATCTACCAACATTCAGAAAGAGAGCTTTTGGATTTTGTCAGAAAGCAGTGACCATTCACCAGAGTGAAGATGCCCAACTATTTTAATAGATAACGGATAACGGCTGTAACTGATGGGAGTGAACAGATAGCTTTCAGATGACAAGAGTTCAAATGAGACAACAGTTGCAGTCCTGAGTTGCAAAAAAACTCTAAAGGAGTGGGATATTTCCCATAATAGTATCTAATAATCATGTTTTCTGTGTGGATTTAAGTTTTTATATTTTTGTGTATCATTATAAATATTTTAGCGAAATGGAGAGAGGCTGCATTCATAATTGCTAATTGATGTTGTTTAAAACCAGAAGCTCTGATTTAATAACTATGGGTTGTTTTTCTAAGTCTGAGAGCTCATTGAAAATCTCTGAATGAAGGATTTCAGCAATTCATCTTAGCAATGAAACTTACATTTAAATAACACCTTGCTGCTGCTGCTAAGTCGCTTCAGTCACGTCCGACTCTGTGCAACCCCATAGACGAGGCTCCCCCGTCCCTGAGATTCTCCAGGCAAGAACACTGGAGTGGGTTGCCATTGCCTTCTCCAATGCAGGAAAGTGAAAAGTGAAAGCGAAGTCGCTGAGTCTTGTCCGACTCTTAGCGACCCCATGGACTGCTGCCCACCAGGCTCCTCCATCCATGGGATTTTCCAGGCAAGAGTACTGGAGTGGGGTGCCATTGCCTTCTCTGAAATAACACCTTAAAAAATTCTAAATACTGTAAAAAACTCACTTCTAAAAACTTATAGCTTACATCTAGAAGTCAATATTTAAATTCTCATTTTTATTAGTATGTAGCCTTGTGCAAGAAATAAAATATAATCCAATTTTAAAAAATTACAATTTTGGTAGAATTAAAAAATAAAACATTTGGTAATCTATGATAGTAAACTAAAAAGAGCATAACGTCAAGGATAATTTTACACAGAGATTTACTTTATAATATCCTGCACATATTATTGTTGATAAACTATGAATCTAATCTGTTGTAACAGTCATAGTGTCCTTACAACAAATGCAAATCATTTTTAAGGAGAAAATTAGCTTTTCTTGCTACTGTAAAAATGAAATTTCTCCCATGGGCCTCCATAGAGAAAGCCTTGTATGATATAATGAACGTTATCACAAATTATCCTTCACTGCAAGCAAATATAATATCAAACTAGATTCAGTAAGAGCAGATCTACAAGAAATGCAAAACAACTCAGTCTGAATTTGCATCTTTATGAAGATATGGTCTAACTTAGGAACAACAGGAGATAGTGAAGAACAGGGAAGCCTGAGGTGCTGCAGTTCATGGAGTCACAAAAATGGGACACAGCTTAGCAACTAAACAACAGCAAGGTCTAGGCATCAGATTCTATTAGGCTCTTTTATTTCTCATATCCAAGATTTGAAGAAGAGTTGTGAGATGAAGATTACAATCTCTAGTAAAAACATGGAGGGTACATGTTTTACATAGATAATTAAAGGCCTTTCTAAAGATTTTGATTCTCAACAATGAAAATGGAGAGAGCTAAACAGAACTATTCCATAAGGGAAACATGGGGTCCTAACAGTTTGCCTAGGGAGTGGTTAGGATTTTTTTCCTGAAAATAGTTCTGAGTAACTTACACACAGAAATGTTTTCATTTTTAGTAATCTAGAGTTATTAATAAAATGACAAACAACATGACTAGGGAATGAAATAGACAATAACAACATTCCCCAAAATTGTACCATGAAGTAAAAACCTTACACATATTTAAAACTCTTTTTAGGGCCACCTAAAACCATATTAACTTTTTTTCATATTTTAAAATTTAAGTACTACATTTACTAAAGTACTTCTTTATTTGTATTCTGGGCTTTCCTGGTGGCTTAGATGGTAAAGAATCCACCCGCAATGCAGGAGACCAGGGCTGATTCCTGGATCAGGAAGATCCCCTGGAGAAGGGAATGGCTACCCACTCCAGTATTCTTTCCTGAAGAATTCCATGGAAAGAGGAGCCTGATAGGCTATAGTCCATGGGGTCACAAAGAATCAGATATGACTGAGCAACTAACACTATAAGCTGGCTTCTGTGTGATTTACAGAGCCCTTAATCTTTAGGTACAGATCAGTGCATAAAAAGTGCATTATTAATGCCTTTTTATCTCTTCCCAAAATTCATATTGATTATGTCATATGTTGTAGAGAATCACTGATCACTTAGCTTATCAATTCTTTATACAGAGTGATGAAGTCCAGTCTATAAATCTATAGCAGTAAATTTGTCAGTCCAATTTTTTTCACAGGAACTTTCCAGCATTCCAGTTAATGAGGAACTTTATTGTGCCCATTTCCAAACACGATACCATTTACTGACAGCTAGGCATTGATTGGGTGTGTATCCCTTTAAATCTTTAGATTGCCTAGGGTTGAACGGTTTAGGCATCAGCAGAGTGCACTTTAATTAGCCCTGAGGAAATCACAGTGGGGATGAAACAAGTTGGCTTGTTATTTTTCTGTTTGTACAAATGGCAAATAAAAGCATGTAATTGGATTTTTTAAAAGCATCGTCAGTCCTCTAGAGTATGCCCTGTTTATAGTTATGATAGCCTCGTTTCATATGTGTCACAAGTCCCTAAAAAGGGCCTTTTTCAGAGTCAGAAAGGTGTTACTACAGGAAGACTCCATTTAAATTGTGACCCTGTTGTTTAGACCTGCACTTTATGCATTTAAAAGGAAGGGCCTGCCAGAGGACTTTGTATCCTATAAGCCACCTGTCCCATCTGTGCTGCCCAGCACCTCATACCAGTGGTTTCCCACTTGGAGCTGCAATAACAGAGATGGGGAAGTCAATGATGGATAAAAGTTACAGGGCTTTATTTGGGAGAGTAAGAAATTTAGAGGCTTCTTTGTACTTCATACAAGTCACAGAAGAAAAGCTAACTCCTTTGCATGCTCTTGGACACAATAGCTGATATTACTTTTTTTTTGCAGAGTATCTATCTCAAGAGTGGAAGAATAAAGGAATATATATTAAATACTTGGGGAAAAGTATCTTAAAAAGTTGAGTAAAAAAATCATTCAATTTAGGAAAGAGTATTTTCCCCTCATTTTTGATCTCCCATTTCTAAATTAAAAACAGACAGTACAGATTTATTTTCAAATCTTAATTTGTTGGAACAAAACATTTAGGGCTAATATTTCTGTGAAATAATTTCTTTTGGATTTGCTCTCATGAATGAAAAAAAGGCCTTTCTTTTTCAAAAATTCTTTGAATTATAGAGATCTTTGAAGAATTTATATATTGCTTAAAAGAACAAGAAAGGACAAGAAAGCTGCAAACAAATATCTCTCAAGGATAAACATGCAAAAATCCTTAACAAAATATTCAGAAGTAATATTTAGAAATATTCAAAAAAGAAAATATTTTGTGATGGCTACTTAGGATTTACCCCAGGACTTCAAAGTAGTTTTTACACTTGAATATCAATCAGTACAGTTAACAATATTTACAGAATAAAGGGCAAAGCCGTTTATTTCATTTCAATAGGCACAGACTATTTGGTAAAATTTAATAATGATTCATGATATAAATTTTCAATAAACTAGAAGTAGAAGAACACTTCTAAACTTGATAAGGGCTAATGTCATACTTTAATCATGAAAGATTAATACTGAGAATAAAAGAAAATCCATTCCATCACTTTTATTATTTTACTGAATGACCTGTTGCATAAGGGAAAAAACAGGGAGCAAGGGGGCATGGGCAAACTAAAGGGGGCATGGGCAAGAAAGAAAACTTTATTCATAGACAGATTGATTGAGTACTTACAAAAATAATCTGCATAACAAACTATTAAAAACAAAGTGTACATAGAAAAGTATCAGGAAATGTGTGATCATCATTAAAACAATTGCATTTTTATATATACTTGAAACATATTTAGGAAATAAAATTTAACAGCAATGCCATTTATAATAGCACCAAAATATGAAACATTTAGGAAAAAATTCAATAAAAGATTTATACACTGAAAGCTACAAAAGTTGCTGAGGAAGTTAAATGAAAATTAATGAAGACATGAAACAATATTGGGATTCCCAATGTGGGTTCAATCCCTGGGTTGGGATGATCCACTGGAGAAGGAAATGGCAACCCACTCCAGTATTCTTTTTTTTTTTTAATTAGTTTACTTATTTTAATTGGATGCTAATTACTTTACAATATTGTAGTTGTTTTTGCCATACATTGACATGAATCATAAGGGATTTGATTTAGGTCTACCTGAATGGTCTAGTGGTTTTCCCTACTTTTTTCAATTTAAGTCTGAATTTGGTAATAAGGAGTTCATGATCTGAGCCACAGTCAGCTCCTGGTCTTGTTTTTGTTGACTGTATAGAGCTTCTCCATCTTTGGCTGCAAAGAATATAATCAATCTGATTTCGGTGTTGACCATCTGGTGATGTCCATGTATAGAGTCTTCTCTTGTGTTGTTGGAAGAGGGTGTTTGCTATGACCACTGCATTTTCTTGGCAAAACTCTATTAGTCTTTGCCCTGCTTCATTCTGTATTCCAAGGCCAAATTTGCCTGTTACTCCAGGTGTTTCTTGACTTCCTACTTTTGCATTCCAGTCCCCTATAATGAAAAGGACATCTTTTTTGGGTGTATGCCCACTGTTGGGCATACACACCGAGGAAACCATAGTTGAAAGAGACACGTGTACCCCAATGTTCATGGCAGCACTGTTTACAATAGCCAGGACATGGAAGCAACCTAGATGTCCATCAGCAGATGAATGGATAAGAAAGCTGTGGTACATATTCACAATGGAGTATTACTCAGCCATTAAGAAGAATACATTTGAATCAGTTCTAATGAGGTAGATGAAATTGGAGCCTATTATACAGAGTGAAGCAAGCCAGAAAGAAAAACACACAATACAGTATACTAATGCATATATATGGAATTTAGAAAGATGGTAACAATAACCCTGTATGCGAGACAGCAAAAGAGACACTGATGTATAGAACAGTCTTTTGGACTCTGTGGGAGAGGGAGAGAGTGGGATGATTTGGGAGAATGGCATTGAAACATGTATAATATCATATATGAAACGAATCGCCTGTCCAGTTTCGATGCATGATACAGGATGCTTGGGGCTTGTGCACTGGGATGACCCAGAGGGATGGCATGGGGAGGGAGGTGGGAGGGGGATTCAGGATGGGGAACACGTGTATACCTGTGGCAGATTCATGTTGATGTATGGCAAAACCAATACAATATTGTAAAGTAATTAGCCTCCAATTAAAATAAATAAATTTATATTTTAAAAAAAGATGCATATTCTCCAAAGAGTAGGAGATAAATGTTGACAGTTTAGGGGTTCAATGGTTACATCCAATATGAGGTGTGAGCAGTGCCATGGTTCACAAGTAAATTTTATAAGTATATTGTCAAGAACACTAGATCATTTCCACCACTGTACTGATGTCTCTCCCTTAGCATACACCTATGCTCTCATGGGGAGTTCCCATGATAAACTGATAGTGGAAGAACAAGGTCAGATGTGGCTCATGGTACATCAGCTCAGTATGTGAGTACAGCGAAATGGACTGCTACTGCATTATGGTCCCACTTGGCAAATTGAGCTTTGGGTTGGTCATTCATTTTATTCTGGTCAACCATTTTAAATGGAAAGAGAATTGAACTAAAGTAAAACTACATAAAAATTCATAGACAGTAGGAAGGCCCTAATCTATTTAGTCTGGAACTTGGAAGGAGAAAGATCAAAAGACCAAGGGCAAAGAGAGGAAAAAGGTTTGACTGGATTTATAAAGTGAGTGGAAAGTATCAGTTCAGTTCAGTTCAGTCGCTCAGTTGTGTCCGACTCTTTGCGACCCCATGAATTGCAGCACGCCAGGCCTCCCTGTCCATCACCAACTCCCGGAGTTCACTCAGACTCATGTCCATAGAGTCAGTGATGCCATCCAGCCATCTCATCCTCTGTTGTCCCCTTCTCCTCCTGCCCCCAATTCCTCCCAGCATCAGAGTCTTTTCCAATGAGTCAACTCTTTGCATGAGTGGAAAGTATAGAGACTAACAAATCTTTTGGTGCCATGTGGATTACATTAAAACCCTCTTCTCTGGATAGGACAACAATCCATTTTAAGTAGGATTAACAGATTTTGAAGATACTGTATGGGTTTGCCCTTGCTGCCTGCAGAAATGGGAGCAGCACCACCACCTGAGGACTTACAGAGTATTTGATCCATCAACATAGCGTCTCGCACAATAATTTTGCAGATCAGTAGGCTCATTTTATAGAAAAGAAGCATTGGCAGTGGGGCCCATAATGGTGGGGTCCATGGATTCTATTACCGTGTATGCATTAGGTAGGATACATGAATCTGAAAACCCACAGGGGAGGTGGAAGTGTAGCTTTCCTCTTCATGACTTTAGGCTACTGGGAGCTAGAGGTCCTGTTTATTCTACAAGGGATAAGGTTAGAATGCAATTTAGGTTTCAGCTTTGTCTGACATCTTGTTTGAAGCTCTTCCTGTTCTGAGACCAGCAAAGAAAGCAATCACCACACTTTTAGGGGATAATCACCTTGATTACCAAGAGAAAGTAAGGATACCATGACACAGTGGTGTACAGAGAAGAATGGGTCTGGCACTTAGATGATCCACTGGATGTCTCCTGAACCCCTGTGAACCAATTTTAATCATCGTAGGACAAGGGCAATGGCCACAGCCTGGGAAGTACATGGTGACTATGATCTCACACCTCTCAGTGGAAAGATTCTACGTCACTCCACTAGCTAAGACACCTTGAAGAACGGAGGAATTAGCAGAGTGTGAAGGAAACCTAGAATAGGAAGTAGACGAGGGAGACAAGGAGTATCACTTGCAGCCTTAAGAACCTGGGGAAGGGAGAGCTGTGAGTCACCCCATGCACTTTGCTCTGGTATGTTTTCCAAGGAAAGGAGACTACACTGCATACTGACAAAGCAGCTCCCAAGGATGGTGACACGTGGACATCACCAGATGATCAACACTGAAATTGGATGGATTATATTATTTGCAGCCAACGGTGGAAAAGCTCTATACATTCAGCAAAAACAGCACCAAAAGCTGATGGTGGCTCAGATCATGAACTTCTTATTGCCAAATTCAGACTCAAATTGAAGAAATTAGGGAAAACAACTAGGCCATTCAGGTATGACCTAAATAAAATCCCTTACAATTACAGTGGAAGTGAGAAATAGATTTAAGGGACTAGATCCGATAGAGAGAGTGCCTGATGAACTATGGGTGGAGGTTGGTGACATTGTACAGGAGACAGGGATCAAGATCATCCCTATGAAAAAGAAATGAAAAAAAGCAAAATGGCTGCTGAGGAGGCCTTACAAATAACTATGAAAAGAAGAGAAGCAAAGGAAAAAAGGAAAGATATAGCCATTTGAATGAAGAGTTCCAAAGAATAGCAAGGAGACATAAGAAAGCCTTCCTCAGTGATCAGTGCAAAGAATTAGAGGAAAACAATAGGATGAGAAAGACTAGAAATGTCTTCAAGAAAATTAGAGATAGCAAGGGAACATTTCATGCAAAGATGGGCTCAATAAAGGACAGAAATGATATGGACCTAACAGAAGCAGAAGATATTAACAAGAGGTGGCAAGAATAAACAGAACTATGAGAAAAAGATCTTCACAACCCAGATAATCACGATGGTGTGGTCACTGACCTAGAGCCATACATCCTGGAATGTGAAGTCAAGTGGGCCTTAGGAAGCATCACTACAAACAAAGCTAGTGGAGGTGATGGAATTCCAGTTGAGCTATTTCAAATCCTGAAAGATGATGCTGTGAAAGTGCTGCACTCAATCTGCCAGCAAATTTGGAAAACTCAGCAGTGGCCACAGGACAGGAAAAGGTCAGTTTTCATTCCAATCCCAAAGAAAGGCTATGCCAAAGAATGCTCAAACTACCACACAATTGCACTCATCTCACACACTAGTAAAGTAATGCTCAAAATTCTCCAAACCAGGCTTCAACAATACATAAACCATGAACTTCCAGATGTTCAAGCTGGTTTTAGAAAAGGCAGAGGAACCAGAGATCAAATTGCCAACATTTTTTGGATTATTGAAAAAACAAGAGAGTTCCAGAAAAACATCTATTGCTGCTTTATTAACTATCCTGAAGCCTATGACTGTGTGGATCACTACAAACTGTGGAAAATTCTGAAAGAGATGGGAATACCAGACCACCTGACCTGCCTCTTGAGAAATCTGTATGCAGGTCAGGAAGCAACAGTTAGAACTGGACATGGAACAACAGACTGGTTCCAACTAGGAAAAGGAGTACATCAAGGCTGTATATTTTCACTCTGTTTATTTAGCTTATATGCAGAGTACATCATGCGAAATGCTGGGCTGGATGAAGCACACACTGGAATCAAGATTGCCAGGAGAAAAATCAATAACCTCAGATATGCAGGTGACACCACCCTTATGGCAGAAAACAAAGAAGAACTAAAGAGTCTCTTGATGAAAGTGAAAGAGGAGAGTGAAAAAGTTGGCTTAAAGCTCATCATTCAGAAAACTAAGATCATGGCATCTGGTCCCACCACTTCATGGCAAATAGATGGGGAAACAGTGGAAACAGAGACAGACTTTATTTTCTTGGGCTCCAAAATCATTGCAGATGATGATGGCAGCCAAGAAATTAAAAGATGCTTATTCCTTGGAAGTAAAGTTATGACCAACCTAGACAGCATATTAAATAGCAGAGACATTATGTTGCCAACAAAGGTCCATCTAGTCAACTCTATGGTTTTTCCAGTGGTCACATATGGATGTGAGAGTTAGACTATAAAGAAAGCTGAGCGCCGAAGAATTGATGCTTTTAAACTGTGGTGTTGGAGACGGCTCTTGAGAGTCCCTTGGATATCAAGGAGTTCCAACCAGTCCATCCTAAAGGAAATCAATCCTGAATTTCTATTGGAAGGACTGATATTGAAACTCCAATACTTTGGCCACCTGATACAAAAAACTGACTCATTGGAAAAGACCCTGATGCTGGGCAAGATTGAAGGCAGGGGGAGACAGGGACATCAGAGGATGATGGACACTCAATGGACATGAGTTTGGGTAAACTCTGGGAATTGTGATGAACAGGGAGCCCTGGTGTGCTGCAGTCCATGGGGTGGCAAAGAGTCAGACACGATTGAGCAACAGAACTGAACTAAACTGAACTGAAGGATGGTGAACTCATTTTAAGGAGTAAGTCCATGCTAGAATCACAAAGGGTAAGTTGCAGTGAATAGTAGGCTAACCAGATCCTCCTGAGGACTGAGACCCCTTTCCCCAGTTACCTGGAATGTTGGCTGCTGCTGGCTCACAGATGGGTTTCCTTGCAAGCACTTGTTTTGTTATTCATTCACCAAGTTACGTCTAACTCTTTGCAACCCCTTGGACTGCAGCATGCCAGGCTTTCCTCTCCCTCACTGTCTCTCAGAATTTGCCTGAGTTCATGTCCATTGAATTTGTAATGCTATTGAACCATCTCATCCTCTGTCACCCTCTTTCCCTCCTGCCCTCAATCTTTCCCAGCATCAGGGGCTTTTCCAAAGAGTTGGCTCTTCACATCAGGTCGCCAAAGTATTGTAGCTTTCAACTTCAGCATCAGTACTTCCAATGAATATTCAGGGTTAGTTTTCTTTAGGATGGACTGGTTTGATCTCCTTGCTATCCAAGGGACTCTCAAGAGTCTTCCCCAGCACCAGATTGTGAACTGTGCCCAGGCAGCCAGAGGAAACTATGTTGGAGGTCCAAAGTGGTCTTGACATGCATATTGGCTGTCAGACCTGGGTATAGGGGCAAAAGACTAATCGAATCATCTAGTTGCTGCTCCCATCCTTAGTTTCCCCAGGATAGCTGGCGCTCTCACATGAACCCAAACCCACTCAGTCGTGCAAGTATCACCCCCAACCTAAAGAAGCTGCTTATGAAGGTTATGACCTCTTTCTAGGGTTAGTCCAATATCTGGTTGGCACAGGGATACAAAGCCCTGATTCTCTTGCTTAGTTCAAAACAACTCTGAAAAGCTATGCTAGCACCAGAACTCCCTCATGGATCAGTTGAAACCTCCCTTGTAAATGAATTGCTGTTCAGCTTATCCTTTTGTCTGAACCTGTCTCCCTCATTTACCTACATATATTGTTGCTGAGTGAACACAATGTGTTGCCTGCATATAAATCTCTATCTTACAGTCTGTTGTTGAGAGATTTGACTGGAGAGACAGAGTATATTGGAGACAGCACTTACCAGACACTTGCAATTAACTGTTGGGGGTGGGAGGTGATGTAATGAATTTAGGCCAATAAAAAGAAGATTGACTGAAGTGTGCCATTCCCTGACTGAGACAACAAAGCCCTGAATATGATTCTTTGGTCCTTTAGTAATCTAGCATTATTTTTATCTTTGGTACCGCAAAGTATACCTTGGTATTGATGATACAACTCCTTGTCTATTTCTATTTATTTAACTGGGTTTCTTTGTGACCAAAGTGGGCAATTTGATAACTGCCTTTTGTTTAGTATCAAGAGATTTTCTGTATGGGAGAAGAAGGAATTAGAGTATTTAATTTCTCACCATTGTATTTTCTTGGATGGGGCAGACTGCCTTTTGGTCAGAGACCAATAGTTTGTTATTGAACAAACTCTTAAGATCAACTTCTGCCAGACAGGAGGGGTTTCTTGTGGTCCTGAACTAGACTGTCCAATATAAATAATGAGAATACTTAGCCCTATTTAAGCTTGGTTTTACTTCAACCAGAGTCACTACGTGAACTTAATGCTTTTTTTATTCCATGACACAAAGGTCACCACTGTGAGATTTATTTGATTTTGCAGTCTGGCTAATTAATTTGTTCATTCTGTGCACTCAGCATCAGCACTGTTTTTTGGAGCAGTGCTAGCAAAGCAATGGATTAATTTACATGGTACAATGCATCTAGAATAATCATTACCCTGTAGAATTGTTATTGCTTGAATTCTAACGAGAGAGAAGATGTTTCCCCACTGAGATAAAAAAGTCCCTGTTGCAGTTTTCAGGGGGATAAAAAAGAAAAGAAAAATATGTACAAAGTTTTTGAACAGGAGAGCTTTTTGGAATTTTTAATTTAATTGAAGTAAGTCCTAATGCACTATCTCACTGACCATTCTGGCCAAATATCATTCAGTATCAAGGAATTCAGTAGCTCCAGTACTTTGGCCACCTGATGCAAAGAGCTGATTCATTGGAAGAGACCCTGATGCTGGAAAAGATTGAGGGCAGGAAGAGAAGGGGGCAACAGAGGATGAGATGGTTGGATGGCATCATTGACTCAATGGACATGAGTCTGATCAAACTGTAGGAGATAGTGAAGGACAGGGAAGACTAGCATGCTGCAGTTCTTGGGGTCACGAACAGTCAGACATGACTGAGCAGCTGAACAACAACAACGCAAAGAATAGAAACCCACAAAAAGCTGTATTAAGTAAAAGATACAGAGGATACTCCTAGCAATGAATAGGGATCAACAAGTGTAGGTACTTTTGTTGGAGAAAATCACCAAGACTGCATATTTCTATTTTTCAGTCCTCAAAACAGCTTATCTCTTTTCCATGCCATTCAGATCTCTTTATCAATTGTTTAATTTTTCTCTATGTGCAAATTGCTTCTTACTCTCCCACATCTATCCGGACATGGTCCATTATGGCTCCACATAAAATGGCAGAGTAAGCCCCTTAATCTTCAGTGCTATTAGCGCAGCTACCCATTGTCCTTTAGCATCTCAGATAAATCTGACTGACTTAACTTGGATCAGGTGAATACCATAGCCCCCTTGGCTGCAGGTAGGCAGCCAGCTAGAATCATGCATTTCAAAAGGCTCTGTAAGTAAACTTCTTCTGCAGTGACATTTTGAAGGCTGGCATGCCCCAAACATATCTATAAAATGTATCCAAAATTTATAAGATTTTCTGCTCCTCAGCTAGAAAAATAAAAATGCTTTCACTATGGGGTTTACAACTAAATTCAATGATAGCAGTTAATTAAATTTATAGTGTCCACTGAGGGCATATAGTGTAGCATGCATTAGATTAAGGATTTGTATCTACTTCTGTAGCAGGTCAGGGTAACAGAATCAGCTGATGCACAATAATTGATTCAATGATAAAAAATAAAAGACAAGTTGTCACAATGATAACCATTAGCTGCATGCAGACACACTAAACTTTGGCCTTTGCAGCAGATATGCACACGGAAATAACACATCTCTTTAGCAAATTTGATTATATTCATTCTAAGTAAACGTATATTTTGTCATGTAAACGTTAATTTAAAAATAAAAATTTAGAATTTGATTCAATTAGAAAGTTTGATGATTATTTTTTTTCACTCACTAATACATTATTGGCCTAATATATAACTTTCATATAAAAAGTCTTTCCATGAGGGGAGGAATAAAATAGGAGATTGGGATTGACATATACACACTACTATACAGAAAATAGATAACTAATAAGAACCTACTGTATATCACAGGGAAGTCTAGTCAAATACTCTGTAATGATATACATGGGCTTCCCAGGTGGCTCAGTGGTAAAGAATCAGCCTGGCAATGCAGGAGACATAAGAGATATGGGTTCAATCCCTGGGTCAGGAAGATCCCCTGGAGGAGGGCATGGCAACCCACTCCAGTATTCTTGCCTGGAGAATCCCATGGACAGAGGAGCCTGGACAGCTACAGTCCATGGGGTCGCAAAGAGTCACAAATGACTGAGCACACACGCATACATACATAAATTCAATGATGTATATAGGAATAGAACCTAAAAAAGAATAAATATATGTATATGTGTAACTGACTCACTTTGATGTACAGAAGAAACTAACACAATCTTATAAATCAGCTACTGTAGTTCAGTCACTAAGTCATGTCTGACTTGTTGTAACCCCATGGACTGCAGCATGCTAGGCTTCTTTGTCCTTCACTATCTCCTAGAGTTTGCTCAAATTTATGTCCATTGAATTGGTGACGCCATCCAACCATCTCATCCTCTGCTGCCCTCTTCTCCCTTTTGCCTTCAATCTTTCCCAGCATCAGGTTCTTTTCCAATGAGTCATCTCTTCCCTTCAGGTGGCCAAAGTATTGGAGCTTCAGCTTCAGCATCAGTCCTTCCAATGAATATTCAGGATTGAGATCCTTTAGGATTGACTGGTTTGATCTCCTTGCAGTCCAAGGGACTCTCAGGAGTCTCCTCCAACACCACAGTTCAAAAACATCAATTATTTGGTGCTCAACCTTCTTTGTGGTCCATCTCTCACAGTACATGATTATTGGAGAAGGTAGGTCGATTATACCTTTTCTTCCAAGGAATAAGCATCTTTTAATTTCATGGCTGTGGACTTATATCTGGACTTCCAGTTATTATTTGTTTATCAGTATATCTTGCCTGTGTGAATACCACAACACTTTGATTAATGTTGCTTTATACTTAGTTTTGAGATAAAAAATGTTTGAGTCCTACTTTGATTTAGTTTTCAAGATTGTGTTGGCTATTCTGTACCCCTTAAAAATCTATGTGAATTTAGAGTCATCTTATAAATTTCTAATAAGATCTCAAGTTGATATTCTGATGGGAATTGCATTTTATTGGTAGATCAGTTTGAGGAACTTTGCATTTTATCAACTTTTTTTTCTCTGATCCATGATCTTGGATGTTTTTAGAATGATTTAGGTCTTTAATTTCTTTCAATAATGTTTGCAGTTTTTGGAGTATAAGTTCTAGACTCTTTTTGTCATATTCATTTCTAAGTGTTTTTTTCTTTTTGATACTCTCATGAAAAGAGTTTTCTTTCTTAATTTTAATTTCAGACTAGCAATATCTAGTGTAGATATTGCTAGTGTAAACCAGATAAAAACAATGGTGCGATCACTCACCTAGAGGCAGATATCCCGGAATGCACAGTCAAGTGGGCCTTAGGAAGCATGACTATGAAAAAAGCTAGTGGAGGTGATAGAATTCCAGTTGAACTATTTCAAATCCTAAAAGATGATGCTGTGAAAGTGCTGCACTCAATATGCTAGCGAATTTGGAAAACTCAGCAGTGGCCACAGGACTGGAAAAGGTCAGTTTTCATTCCATCCCAAAGAAAGGCAACGCCAAAGAATGCTCAAACTACCACACAATTGCACTCATCTCACACACTAGTAAAGTAATGCTCAAAATTCTCCAAGCCAGGCTTCTACATTACATGACTTGTGAACTTCCAGATGTTCAAGCTGGATTTAGGAAAGGCAGAGGAACCAGAGATCAAATTGCCAACATTCGCTGGATCATCGAAAATGCAAGAGAGTTCCAGAAAAACTTCTATTTCTGCTTTATTGACTATGCCAAAGCCTTTGACTGTGTGGATCACAGCAAACTGTGGAAAACTCTGAAAGAGATGGGAATATCAGACCACCTGATCTGTATGCAGGTCAGGAAGCAACAGTTAGAACTGGACATGGAACAACAGACGGGTTCCAACTAGGAAAAGGAGTGCATCAAGGCTGCATATTGTCATCCTGTTTATTTAGCTTATATGCAGAGTACATCATGAGAAATGCTGGGCTGAATGAAGCTCAAGCTGGAATCAAGATTGCCAGGAAAAATATCAATAACCTCAGATATGCAGATGACCCCACCCTTATGATAGAAAGTGAAGAAGAACTAAAGAGACTCTTGATAAAAGTGAAAGAGAGTGAAAAAGTTGGCTTAAAACTCAACCACCATAAAACTAAGATCATGGTATCTGGTCCCATCACTTCATGGCAAATAGATGGGAAAACAGTGGAAACAGTGACAGACTTAATTTTTTTAGGCTCCAAAATCACTGCAGTTGGTGACTGCAGCCATGAAATTAAAAGACACTTGCTCCTTGGAAGAAAAGTTATGACCAATTTGGACAGCATATTAAAAAGCAGAGACATTACTTTGCCAACAAAGTTCCGTCTAGTCAAAGCTATGGTTTTTCCAGTAGTCATGTATGGATGTGAGAGTTGGATTATAAAGAAAGCTGAGTGCCAAAGAATTGATGCTTTTGAACTGTGGTGTTGGAGAAGACTCTTGAGAGTCCCTTAGACAGCAAGGAGTTCCAACCAGTCCATCCTAAAGGAAATCAGTCCTGAATATTCATTGGAAGGACTTATGCTGAATCTGAATTTCCAATACTTTGGCTGCCTGATGGGAAGAACTGACTCATTTGAAAGGACCCTGATGCTGGGAAAGATTGAAGGCAGGAGGAGAAGGGGATGACAAAGGAGGAGATGGTTGGATGGCATAACTGACTCAAGGGATATGAGTTTGAGCAAGCTCTGGGAGCTGGTGATGAACAGAGAAGCCTGGCATGCTGCAGTCCATGGGGTCACAATGTTTTGGACACAACTGAGCAAATGAACTGAACTGAAAGTCAGCTGATATCTGAGATGGTTTTATCAGATGTGGGAGCTTCTCTTTTATTTTTATTTTGTTGAGTGTTGTTGTGATAGGAGTAGGCACATAGAATCACTTTGTATTATCTCTTACAACTTTATGTGTGCATGCTCAATTACTCAGTCATGTCTAAGTGTTTGTGACCTCCATGGAGTGTAGCCCACCCAGCTTCTCTGTCCATAGAATTTTCCAGGCAAGAATACTGGAGTGGGTTGCCACTTCCTATTCCACAGAACTGCATATTAGTTTATAATTATCTTCTAATTTTCAATTAAAGTAGTAATTCTTTATTTTAAGTAATAAACCCAAATATCTCCTCCCTATGCATTTTCTTTCACAATTAATCATAAGAATGTTTAAACTGTTTTTAAAATCAATATGAACAATTCACATTAAATATTTATAGCAGATTACCCCAAACCATAATACCATAGAAGTTGGGCTAGAGCATGCTTTTTTCTAGGAGTACTGATAATTAATTAAAAGCACTTTCTCTTATGATGAATCCTAGCTGTTTAAATGGCTTGGATGAGATACTTTCAATAAGAACCAAGCAACAATGCAGTATTTTGCCTCTCTTAAAATTTATAATTCCCATGGTTATGAATTATGAATCATCTTTCTCTGTTAGTCAGTCCTGATGTCCTTCCTTCCTTGTCAGGGAAAAAGATACTCATATAGGCTCATTAAGTTCCGATTTCTAAATCACTTGCTTTAGCCTTGTCATAAAAGGAATTTTCTACAGCCTCCACCATTCCGATTTTCTTGGGCTTTACAGCCCATCTTAAAATGAGGACGAGAACACAACTCTCTTCATGTGTTATTATCAAATGAAAGGGAACCCAGAGTTTTATAGCTTTTTAAAATTCACTCAATGTATTAATCTGTATCCATTCCATCTTGTAGCACTTACACTTTCAGGGTAGCTATTTCAAGATTGTTTCCAATACCAGGTAGATGCCTTCTAGTTCAGCAACATATAAAACTGAAGTCTGAACACTACTAATAGAATATGAAAGAATAAATTATAGCATAACGTGTGTTTTTTCCTTGTAATTCTGCTCTTGGTCTTTTTGACATGATCCCATCCTCATAGACTGAAAATTTTGCAAATGCACCCTCATTTTCTAATTATCATATGTCTAATGATACCTTTTTTGTCTTTATCTATGTCCAGCAACAATAGATTAGAATCCATGTACCACAAAATTATATCAGTCATCACTATCACTCATAGTCAAAAAGGCAAAAGCCACACAATTTAAGAACGGAGAAAATGCAAATTCTCATTGTCAGTTTCTTTAAATAGATAAGGAAATTGTGGGTGGGATCTGGGCTTAATCTTGATGAAAATCACATATTAGTCATGGCAAAAAGGCTCCTTTTATGAGAATCCCATAGTACATAATTGTAATTGAGTAAGTATACTTAATGAGTAATTGGTTTCAGTTTAGACATTTTAAGTAATCTTTCATGTATCTCTGCTGCTGCTACTACTAAGTCGCGTCAGTCGTGTCCGACTCTGTGCGACCCCATAGACGGAAGCCCACCAGGCTCTCTGTCCCTGGGATTCTCCAGGCAAGAACACTGGAGTGGGTTGCCATTTCCTTCTTCAATGCATGAAAGTGAAAAATGAAAGTGAAGTCACTCAGTCGTGTCCGACTCTCAGCAACCCCATGGACCGCAGCCTAGCAGGCTTCTCCGTCCATGGGATTTTCCAGGCAAGAGTTCTGGAGTGGGGTGCCATCGCCTTCTCCATTCATATATCTCTAGGAAAAGGGAATTATCTACATTTTATAATTAAAGAAACTGAGGTTAGGGATTATCATATAAATAATCCACAGACAGGTAGTCAATGGCATGGTGGGAATTCAACCATGAATCTTTTGGATTTCAGTGTAAATACACTCCATTACATCTGACTGCCTATGAATCACTACCAAATGTGAAAACAGTTGAACTAAAGTAACTGAAAGACAATGAGGAAATGTAAAAACACATTGAGTTTCATAAGAAAAAGAAAAAAAAGGAAAAAATTTTCTCTTTTTAAGTTACTTGATTTGAATTTTTTGAATTTTTTTGCAAAAAGTATGAAAAGCAAAAAGAAGAAATTCAAGTGATGAACGGTTTAGTTACTATAACCAAGATAATTCACTAAGGAAATGATTGACTTTTGGAAGATGGAGCTGTAATAATTGGTAATAATATATAAAAGCAAATGAACCTTAGCTCCTACTTATTGTTATATATGAAAAAAGAAAAAAAAAACCCTCAAAATGTATCATAGATATCTAAACATAAGAGATAAAATTATAGAAGAAAACAAATGAGAAAATCTCTGTGATCTTGGTTAGGCAAAGATTTTTTAGAACACAGAAACCACAAATCAAATGGAAAATTTGATAAATTGTACTAAATAAAACTTAAAAACTTTGGGTGAGTTCTATTACATTTAAATTATACATCAATATAATTGAATTTAAAAAGTTTAAATAAAAACATTTACTCTAACCACACTGTGTTAAGTTTGAGAGGCAGGTTGATAAGAAGTCTGGGGTCCCTGAGGAAGAGAAAGGGGTCTAGGGCTCTGGACGAGGAGATAGGAGACTGGAGTTCTCAAGGAGGAGAAAAGGACAATTTTCTTTTTCTTTTTTTACATTGCTTTGTCTTAGTCAATATAACAATGTATCTTGCTCAAGGACATGTGTCTCCTTAACAATAACCTTCTGACTAATCTTGTTATGAGGGCTTCCTTCATAGCTCAGTCGGTAAAGACTCTGCCTGCAATGCAGGAGACCCAGGTTTGATTCCTGAATCAGGAAGATCCCCTGGAGAAGGAAATGGCAATCCACGCCAGTATTCTTGCCTGGAAAATCCCATGGATGGAGGAGCCTGGTGGGCTATAGTCCATGGGGTAGCACAAGTCAGACACGACTTAGGGACTAAACCACCACCAATCTTGTTATCTTAAGACCTATACTGTGGGAGTGGGTCTGGTAAGAACTTTCTATTGTTAGTTCTAATCTTGTTAATTTAAGATGTATGTTGTGGGAGGGGGTCTAATAAAAGTATATAAGGCCTTAATAGGACTAGTGAG
Organism: Bos indicus x Bos taurus; assembly: GCF_003369695.1. Classification (NCBI taxonomy): domain Eukaryota; kingdom Metazoa; phylum Chordata; class Mammalia; order Artiodactyla; family Bovidae; genus Bos; species Bos indicus x Bos taurus. The sequence goes on along the minus strand of NW_020867305.1, from coordinate 37,278 downwards.
TGGGGGCACTCTCCATCCCCTTTCTGATGTCTATGTCAGAACCTTTCTCTGTCCCTTTTTGTACTTTGATAAAACTCTGCTACACAAAAGCTCCTGAGTGATCAAGCATGGTCCCTAGTCCCGAAGCTAAATCTTCTTCTTTAGAAATCACGAATCAGACATTGTTCACTGTAAGCTATCAAGTTTAAAGTAGTGAGTACTCAAATAAGACAGGAAGTTCATTCTTCTCAAATAATGACAATCATCTAGACAAACAAGAAATAGCTATGCAGTATTATTTACAGGGTTATAATAGAGGTATATTACTGGAACATGGAGAAACCCACTATATGCCTTGCCTTGTGAGAGAGTACGGAGTAAAGTAACCCTACTTTATACATAAGAAAATTGAAGCACAGAAATGTAAAGTAACTTGCCCAAGGTTTCATAAGAAACTATAAAGTTACTTAAAAGGAAAAAAAAAAGGGAAAATATTATCTATGAACAGAAATACTTCTTAGCCATGACAAAATCTAAGAGGCCATAAAAATCATTGATGATTGAATATACAAAATATCTGCATGATAAAATACTATGTAGAAAGCTAATAGCAATTAATGAATTGGGGAAAATATTTTTATAAAACCTAATAAGCATAGATAAGTAATTTTCTTAATCTGTAAGGAAAGCCTACATATTAGAAGAAAATATTTGATAATAATGGGTAAAGGCTATAAACTTTGAGCATTCTTTGGCATTGCCTTGAAGAATGTTTCTTCAATGCTCTTGAAGAAACATAAAGCACTCTTAAATATAAACAGGAGAAGATGGCGGAGGAGTAGGACGGGGAGAACACTTTCTCCCCCACAAATTCATCAAAAGAGTATTTAAATGTCGAGTAAATTCCACAAAACAACTTCTGAATGCCGGCAGAGGACATCAGGCACCCAGAAAAGCAACCCAACTCTTCGAAAGGAGGTAGGAAAAAATATTAAAGACAAAAAAAAGAGACAAAAGAGGGAGGGACGGAGTTCCGTCCCGGGAAGGGAGTCTTAAAAAGAGAGAAGTTTCCAAACACCAGGAAACCTTCTCACTGCCGAATCTGTGCCGAGCTTTGGAAGCACAGAGGGCAACATAACAGGGAGAAAAAATAAATAAACAATTAAAACTCGCAGATTGTGAGCCCTACGGTAACTCCCCCAGCGGAGAAGCAGCGCAGACGCCTGCATCCGCCATCAGCAAGCAGGGGCTGGGCAGGGAGGCGCGGCGCAGGCTGCATTGCTGAGAGTAAGAATCTGGCCTGAATACCCTGAGCACTATCTGAGCGAAATAATTTGGGCTAGCAAACCAGACTGTGGGATATCTACCACGCGAAAAGCCAGCCCCAACCTAAGACACCGTCAGGCCCATGCACGGAACAAAGGACTGAACAGAGATAGCCGGCTGCAGACCTTCCCCCTCCGGTGACAGGCAGCCAGCCGGAATGGGGCAATCGCAGCCCGAGAGAGACATTATCTATAAAACTGTAAGCAGGCTTCTTTGCTAACTAAAACTTCTTGGGGGTCTGGACGGTTAACATCTGCCTGAGAAGGTGCGCCGGTTTTACACCCAGATAACCGAGTGGCGGGGAGGCGATATGTCACAGCATTTGTGCTCGCCAAACACCTCATCACCTGAGCTGCTCGGACCTGGGAAGAGCACGAAACGCAGGCCCAACTGAGTCTGTGCCTCTGAGGACTACCCGAGTGTCCGAACCTGAGCGGCCTGGACCTGGGAGGTGCATGCAGCCCAGGGCCGGCCTCGTTTTGTTCCCGGCGGAACAACCTAGAGCCCAAGCAGTGTGGGCAGGGTGGCTACAAGCGCCGTGAGCGGGGGCAGACCCAGGGTGGCTGAGGCACTGCGAGCGCACGCCAGTGTTATTTGTTTGCAGCATCCCTCCCTCCCTTCCCACAGCGCGACTGAACAAATAAGCCTAAAAAAAAAAAAAAAAAAAAAAGTGTCCTCCACCGTCCCCTTTTTGTCAGGGCGGAAACCAGATACTGAAGAGACTAGCAAACAGAAGAAGATATAACAGAGGGAAACGCCTTGGAAGCTACAGGCAATAGATCAAAACCCTGTGGTTACTACGGACTATACAGGAAGGGGCCTATAGATCTTGAGAAATATAAGTCAGACTAAGGAACTAGCCAAAAATGAACTGAACCCACAATACCCACAACAAAACCAAGAAAGTCCTAGATATATTTTTATTATTTTTACGATCATTCTTTTTTTTTTAATTTAAAAAAAATTTTAAGTCCTCTATTGTTCCTTTAATTTTCACTTTTATAACCTATTACTTTGCAAAAAAAAAAAGACCCTATTTTTTTCTTCTTCAGCAAACTTCATATATATATATTTTATAATTTTTTGACCTTGTTTTTTTTTTTTCTTCTTTTCTTTAACATTGTATTTTTGAAATTCCAAACTCTACTCTAGATTTTTAATTTTCACTTTTTGGTATATGTTATCAATTTTGTACCTATAGTTTTTTTTTTATAATTTCTGTGACTTTTTTTTTCTTCTATGTTTCTTTCTCTTCTTCTTTTATATAACATTGTATATCTGAAATTCCAAACTCTACTCTAGATTTTTAATTTATGCTTTTTGGTATTTGATATCAATTTTGTACCTGTATTTTCTTTATAATTTTTGTGACATTGTTTGTTTTTGTTTGTTTGTTTTCTCTCTTTATTTTTCTTCTTTTTTTTTAACATTGTATTTTTGAAATTCCAAACTCTACTCTAGATTTTTAATTTTTGCTTTTTGGTATTAGTTATCAATTTTGTACCTGCACTTTCTTTATAATTTTTGCGACCTTGTTTGTTTTTGTTTGTTTGTTTTCTCTCTTTCTTTTCCTTCTTCTTTTCTTTAACATCGTATTTTTGAAATTCCAAACTCTACTCTAGATTTTTAATTTTTGCTTTTATGTATTTGTTACCAATTTTGTACCTTTAAGAACCCAATCTTCAGGACCCATTTTTCACTAGGGAGCGAGATTACTGGCTTGACTGCTCTCTCTCCCTTTGGACTCTCCTTTTTCTCCACCAGGTCGCCTGTGTCTCCTCCCTAACCCCTCTCTACTCTATCCAACTCTGTGAATTTCTGTGTGTTCCAGACGGTGGAGAACACTTAGGGAACTGATTACTAGCTGGATCTGTCTCCCTCCTTTTCATTCACCCCTTTTATCCTTCTGGCCACCTCTGTCACCTTCCTCCTTCTTCTCTTCTCTGTATAACTCCGTGAACATCTCTGAGTGGTCCAGTTGTGGAGTGCCCATAAGGAAGTGACTACTGGCTAGCCCACTCTCTCCACTATTGATTCCACCTCATCTCATTTGGGTCATCTCTAACTCCCTCCTCCCTCTTCTCTTCTCCATGTAACCCTGTGAACCTCTCTGAGTGACCCTCACCATAGAGAAACTTTTCATCTTTAATGTAGATGTTTTATCAATGGTGCTGTATGGAAGGAGAAGTTTTGAAACTACTGTAAAAATAAGACCGATAACCAGAAGCAGGAGACTTAAGTCCAAACCCTGACTCCAGGGAACTCCTGACTCCAAGGAACATTAATTGACAGGAGCTCATCAAATGCCTCCATATCGACACTGAAACCAAGCACCACACAAGGGCCAATAAGTTCCAGGGCAAGACATACCAAGCAAATTCTCCAGCAACAAAGGAACACAGCCCTGAGCTTCAAGATACAGGCTGCCCAAAGTCACCCCAAAACTATAGACATCTCATAACTCATTACTGGACATTTCATTGCACTCCAGAGAGAAGAAATACAGCTCCACCCACCAGAACACCGACACAAGCTTCCCTAACCAGGAAACCTTGACAAGCCACCTGTACAAACCCACACACAGTGAGGAAATGCCACAATAAAGAGAACTCCACAAACTGCCAGAATACAGAAAGGACACCCCAAACTCAGCAATTTAAACAAGATGAAGAGACAGAGGAATACTCAGCAGATAAAGGAACAGGATAAATGCCCACCAAACCAAACAAAAGAGGAAGAGATAGGATAAAGAATTCCGAATAATGATAGTGAAATTGATCCAAAATCTTGAAATTAAAATGGAATCACAGATAAATAGCCTGGAGACAAGGATTGAGAAGATGCAAGAAAGGTTTAACAAGGACCTAGAAGAAATAAAAGAGTCAATATATAATGAATAATGCAATAAATGAAATTAAAAACACTCTGGAGGCAACAAATAGTAGAATAACAGAGGCAGAAGATAGGATTAGTGAATTAGAAGATAGAATGGTAGAAATAAATGAATCAGAGAGGATAAAAGAAAAACGAATTAAAAGAAATGAGGACAATCTCAGAGACCTCCAGGACAATATTAAATGCTACAACATTCGAATCATAGGGGTTCCAGAAGAAGAAGACAAAAAGAAAGACCATGAGAAAATACTTGAGGAGATAATAGTGGAAAACTTCCCTAAAATGGGGAAGGAAATAATCACCCAAGTCCAAGAAACCCAGAGAGTCCCAAACAAGATAAACCCAAGGAGAAACACCCCAAGACACATATTAATCAAATTAACAAAGATCAAACACAAAGAACAAATATTAAAAGCAGCAAGGGAAAAACAACAAATAACACACAAGGGAATTCCCATAAGGATAACAGCTGATCTTTCAATAGAAACTCTTCAAGCCAGGAGGGAATGGCAAGACATACTTAAAATGATGAAAGAAAATAACCTACAGCCCAGATTATTGTACCCAGCAAGGATCTCATTCAAGTATGAAGGAGAAATCAAAAGCTTTTCAGACAAGCAAAAGCTGAGAGAATTCTGCACCACCAAACCAGCTCTCCAACAAATACTAAAGGATATTCTCTAGACAGGAAACACAAAAACAGTGTATAAACTTGAACCCAAAACAATAAAGTAAATGGCAACGGGATCATACTTATCAGTAATTACCTTAAACATAAATGGGTTGAATGCCCCAACCAAAAGACAAAGACTGGCTGAATGGATACAAAAACAAGACCCCTACATATGTTGTCTACAAGAGACCCACCTCAAAACAGGGGACACATACAGACTGAAAGTGAAGGGCTGGAAAAAGATTTTCCATGCAAATAGGGACCAAAAGAAAGCAGGAGTAGCAATACTCATATCAGATAAAATAGACTTTAAAACAAAGGCTGTGAAAAGAGACAAAGAAGGTCACTTCTTTGATCCTTTGATCATAATGATCAAAGGATCAATCCAAGAAGAAGATATAACAATTATAAATATATATGCACCCACCACGGGAGCACCACAGTATGTAAGACAAATGCTAACAAGTATGAAAGGAGAAATTAACAATAACACAATAATAGTGGGAGACTTTAATACCCCACTTACACCTATGGATAGATCAACTAAACAGAAAATTAACAAGGAAACACAAACTTTAAATGATACAATAGACCAGTTAGACCTAATTGATATCTATAGGACATTTCATCCCAAAACAATGAATTTCACCTTTTTCTCAAGTGCACATGGAACCTTCTCCAGGATAGATCACATCCTGGGCCATAAAGCTAGCCTTGGTAAATTCAAAAAAATAGAAATCATTCCAAGCATTTTTTCTGACCACAATGCAGTAAGATTAGATCTCAATTACAGGAGAAAAAATATTAAAAATTCCAACATATGGAGGCTGAACAACATGCTGCTGAATAACCAACAAATCACAGAAGAAATCAAAAAAGAAATCAAAATTTGCATAGAAACGAATGAAAATGAAAACACAACAACCCAAAACCTGTGGGACACGGTAAAAGCAGTCCTAAGGGGAAAGTTCATAGCAATACAGGCACACCTCAAGAAACAAGAAAAAAGTCAAATAAATAACCTAACTCTACACCTAAAGCAACTAGAAAAGGAAGAAATGAAGAACTCCAGGGTTAGTAGAAGGAAAGAAATCTTAAAAATTGGAGCAGAAATAAATGCAAAAGAAACAAAAGATTTTGTTTTGATATTTGGCAAAACTAATACAATTATGTAAAGTTTAAAAATAAAATAAAATTTAAAAAAATAAATAAAAGTAAAAAAAAAGAAACAAAAGAGACCATAGCAAAAATCAACAAAACCAAAAGCTGGTTCTTTGAAAGGATAAATAAAATTGACAAGCCATTAGCCAGACTCATCAAGAAACAAAGGGAGAAAAATCAAATCAACAAAATTAGAAACGAAAATGGAGAGATCACAACAGACAACACAGAAATACAAAGGATCATAAGAGACTACTATCAACAAGTATATGCCAATAAAATGGACAATGTGGAAGAAATGGACAAATTCTTAGAAAAGTACAACTTTCCAAAACTCGACCAGGAAGAAATAGAAAATCTTAACAGACCCATCACAAGCACGGAAATTGAAACTGTAATCAAAAATCTTCCAGCAAGCAAAAGCCCCGGTCCAGACGGCTTCACAGCTGAATTCTACCAAAAATTTAGAGAAGAGCTAACACCTATCCTGCTCAAACTCTTCCAGAAAATTGCAGAGGAAGGTAAACTTCCAAACTCATTCTATGAGGCCACCATCACCCTAATACCAAAACCTGACAAAGATCCCACAAAAAAAGAAAACTACAGGCCAATATCACTGATGAACAAAGATGCAAAAATCCTTAACAAAATTCTAGCAATCAGAATCCAACAACACATTAAAAAGATCATACACCATGATCAAGTGGGCTTTATCCCAGGGATGCAAGGATTCTTCAATATCTGCAAATCAATCAATGTAATACACCACATTAACAAACTGAAAAATAAAAACCATATGATTATCTCAATAGATGCAGAGAAAGCCTTTGACAAAATTCAACATCCATTTATGATAAAAACTCTCCAGAAAGCAGGAATAGAAGGAACATACCTCAATATAATAAAAGCTATATATGACAAACCCACAGCAAACATTATCCTCAATGGTGAAAAATTGAAAGCATTTCCTCTAAAGTCAGGAACAAGACAAGGGTGCCCACTTTCACCATTACTATTCAACATAGTTTTGGAAGTTTTGGCCACAGCAATCAGAGCAGAAAAAGAAATAAAAGGAATCCAAATTGGAAAAGAAGAAGTAAAACTCTCACTATTTGCAGATGACATGATCCTCTACATAGAAAACCCTGAAGACTCCACCAGAAAATTACTAGAACTAATCAATGACTATAGTAAAGTTGCAGGATATAAAATCAACACACAGAAATCCCTTGCATTCCTATACACTAATAATGAGAAAACAGAAAGAGAAATTAAGGAAACAATTCCATTCACCATTGCAACGGAAAGAATAACATACTTAGGAATATATCTACCTAAAGAAACTAAAGACCTATATATAGAAAACTATAAAACACTGGTGAAAGAAATCAAAGAGGACACTAATAGATGGAGAAATATACCATGTTCATGGATTGGAAGAATCAATATAGTGAAAATGAGTATACTACCCAAAGCAATTTATAGATTCAATGCAATCCCTATCAGGCTACCAACAGTATTCTTCACAGAGCTAGAACAAATAATTTCACAATTTGTATGGAAATACAAAAAACCTTGAATAGCCAAAGTGATCTTGAGAAAGAAGAATGGAACTGGAGGAATCAACCTACCTGACTTCAGGCTCTACTACAAAGCCACAGTTATCAAGACAGTATGGTACTGGCACAAAGACAGAAATATAGATCAATGGAATAAAATAGAAAGCCCAGAGATAAATCCACGCACATATGGACACCTTATCTTTGACAAAGGAGGCAAGAATATACAATGGATTAAAGACAATCTCTTTAACAAGTGGTGCTGGGAAATCTGGTCAACCACTTGTAAAAGAATGAAACTAGACCACTTTCTAACACCATACACAAAAATAAACTCAAAATGGATTAAAGATCTAAATGTAAGACCAGAAACTATAAAACTCCTAGAGGAGAACATAGGCAAAACACTCTCTGACATACATTACAGCAGGATCCTCTATGACCCACATCCCAGAATATTGGAAATAAAATAAAAAATAAACAAATGGGACCTAATTAAACTTAAAAGCTTCTGCACATCAAAGGAAACTAGTAGCAAGGTGAAAAGACAGCCTTCAGAATGGGAGAAAATAATAGCAAATGAAGCAACTGACAAACAACTCATCTCAAAAATATACAAGCAACTCCTACAGCTCAACTCCAGAAAAATAAATGACCCAATCAAAAAATGGGCCAAAGAACTAAATAGACATTTCTCCAAAGAAGACATACAGATGGCTAACAAAGACATGAAAAGATGCTCAACATCACTCGTTATCAGAGAAATGCAAATCAAAACCACTATGAGGTACCATTTCACACCAGTCAGAATGGCTGCGATCCAAAAGTCTACAAATAATAAATGCTGGAGAGGGTGTGGAGAAAAGGGAACCCTCTTACACTGTTGGTGGGAATGCAAACTAGTACAGCCACTATGGAGAATAGTGTGGAGATTCCTTAAAAAACTGGAAATAGAACTGCCTTATGATCCAGCAATCCCACTGCTGGGCATACACACTGAGGAAACCAGAAGGGAAAGAGACACGTGTACCCCAGTGTTCATCGCGCCACTGTTTATAATAGCCAGGACATGGAAGCAACCTAGATGTCCATCAGCAGATGAATGGATAAGAAAGCAGTGGTACATATACACAATGGAGTATTACTCAGTCATTAAAAAGAATACATTTGAATCAGTTCTAATGAGGTGGATGAAGAGCCTATTATACAGAGTGAAGTAAGCCAGAAGGAAAAACATCAATACAGTATACTAACGCATATATATGGAATTTAGAAAGATGGTAACTATAACCCGGTGTATGAGACAGCAAAAGAGACACTGATGTATAGAACAGTCTTATGGACTCTGTGGGAGAGGGAGAGGGTGGGAAGATTTGGGAGAATGACATTGAAACATGTAAAATATCATGTAAGAAATGAGTTGCCAGTCCAGGTTCGATGCACGATACTGGATGCTTGGGGCTAGGGCGCTGGGACGACCCAGAGGGATGGTATGGGGAGGGAGGAGGGAGGAGGGTTCAGGATGGGGAACACATGTATACCTGTGGTGGATTCATTTTGATATTTGGCAAAACTAATACAATTATGTAAAGTTTAAAAATAAAATTAAAAAATATAAACAGGAGCTAAACTGCATTCATGATTAAAAAAAGGATATTAAACAAGATACTACTTATCACTTACCAGGTTCATTTTTTAAAAACTTATAAAATGAATACATTATATTGGTGTGATGTGACAACATCAAATTGATGATGTGATGGACAGTGTGATGGACAACACATTGATGAACCATACACATTGGTAATGACAGTTGAAAATGTGAACCTGATGGAAGGAAACTTGCAGTTCCTGTCAGTATTACAATGTATGTAGTCTTTTTCAGGTAATGAAACTTTAAAATTTACATGCAGCAAGAATACATAGAAGAACTATAAAAATGATCTTCATGACCCAGATAATCACGATGGTGTGATCACTCACCTAGAACCAGGCATTTTGGAGTCCGAAGTCAAGCGGGCCTTAGGAAGCATCACTACGAATGAAGCTAGCGGAGGTGATGAAGTTCCAGTTGAGCTATTTCAAATCCTAAAAGATGATGCTGTGAAAGTGCTGCACTCAATATGCCAGCAAATTTGGAAAACTCAGCAGTGGCCACAGGACTGGAAAAGGTCAGTTTTCATTCCAATCACAAAGAAATGCAATGCTAAAGAATGCTCGAACTATCACAAAATTGCACTCATCTCACACACTAGCAAAGTAAATTCAAAATTTACACTAGCTCAAAATTCTCCAAGCTAGGCTTCAACACTATGTGAATAGTGAACTTCCAGATGTTCAAGCTGGATTTAGAAAAGAGGAACCAGAGATCAAATTGCCAACATCCATTGGATCATAGAAAAAGCAAGAGGGCTCCAGAAAAACATCTACTTCTGCTTTATTGACTGTGCCAAAGCCTTTGATTAAGTGAGAGAAAGTGAAGTCACTCAGTCATGTCCAGCTCTTTGCGACCCCACAGACTGTAGCCAGCCAGGCTCCTCCATCCACGGGACTGTCCAGACAACAGTACTGGAGTGGGTTGCCATTTCCTTCTCCAGGGGATCTTCCCAACCTAGAGATCAAACCTGGGTCTCCCACATCGCAGGCAGACTCTTTACCATCTGAGCCACAAAGGTATTCACATTGACTGAATGGATCACAACAAACCATGGAAAATTCTTAAAGAGATGGGAATACCAGACCACCTGACCTGCTTCTTGAGAAATCTGTATGCAGGTCAAGAAGCAACAGCTAGAACCAGACATGGAACAACCAACTGGCTCCAAATTGGGAAAGGAGTACGTCAAGGCTGTATATTGTCACCCTCCTTATTTAACTTATATGCAGAGTACATCATGAGATATGCAGATGATACCACCCTTATGGCAGAAAGTGAAGAAGAACTAAAGAGCTTCTTGACGAAGGTGAAACAGGAGAGCGAAAAAGCTGGCTTAAAACTTAAAATTCAGAAAATGAAGATTATGTCATCTGGTCTCATCACTTTGAGGCCAATATATGGAGAAACAATGGAAACAGTGACAGACTTTATTTTCTTGGGCTCCAAAATCACTGTGGACAGTGACTGTATCCATGAAATTAAAAGATGCTTGCTCCTTGGAAGAAAAGCTATGAAAAACCTGTACAGCATATTAAAAAGCAGAGACATTACTTTGCTGACAAAGGTCTGTGTAGTCAAAGCTATGGCTTTTCCAGTAGTCATGTATGAATGTGAGTTGGACCATAAGAAAGGCTGAAGGCTGAAGAACTGATGCTTTCAAATTGTTGGAGAAGGCTCTTCAGAGTCCCTTGGACTGCAAGCACAATCAATCCTAAAGGAAATCAACCCTGAATACATTGGAAGGACTGATGCTGAAGCTGAAACTCCAGTACTTTGGCAACCTGAATAGGAGAGCTGACTCGTTGGAAAAGATTCTGATGCCGGGATAGATAGAAGGCGGGAGGAGAAGGGAATGACAGAGGATGAGATGATTGGACAGCACCTCAATGGACATGAGTTTGAGCAAGCTCCGGGAGATGGTGAAGACAAGGAATCCTGGTGTGCTGCAGTCCATAGGGTCGCAAAGAGCTGGGCACAGCTGAGTGACTGAACAACAACAAAGTTTGTGGTAGTAGCATTTTGGTTTTTAAAATTCTAAAAATGTTTTCTTAAAATGTTTAGGACAATGAAATTTTTGATTCTTAAATATATCTGACTTTTTTTTTTAAGTCAAATCCTAATGTAGAGTCAGAGAGTATCATCTTGGAGGCACATATTAGTAAGTATTAATGTCAATAATTAGAAGTTAGAAAGAGGCTATGTTCTTCGTAAAGCTGAATAAATATTATATTTATATATTTGTTGTTGTTTAATTGCTAAGTCATGTCCAATTCCTTTGCCATTCCATGGACTGTAGTCTTCCTGGCTCCTCTGCCAATGTTCCCAGGCAACAATACTGGGATTGTTTGCCATTACCTCCTCCAGAGGATCTTCCTGACCCAGGGATCTAACCAGTGTCTCTTGAATTGGTATGTGGATTCTCTACCACTGAATTATGCTGCTGCTGCTGCTGCTAAGTTGCTTCAGTCGTGTCCGACTCTGTGCGACCCCGTAGATGGCAGCCCAGCAGGATGCCCCATCCCTGGGATTCTCCAGGCAAGAACACTGAAGTGGGTTGCCATTTCCTTCTCCAATGCATGAAAGTGAAAAGTGAAAGTGAAGTCGCTCAGTCGTGTCTGACTCAGCGACTCATGGACTGCAGCCTACCAGGCTCCTCTGCCCATTGGATTTTCCAGGCAAGAGTACTGGAGTGGGTTGCCATTGCCTTCTCCTCTGAGTCATGAGTGTAGCCCATATTTATCTATCAGTTCTATATAAATATAGCTTAAATATATATAACACTATAGTAATAAAATTATGAATTCAATAGATAAATATATGAAATTAAATGCATATACATGGCTTAGTAAAATAAAGTCTCTCAGTCCTGTCCGACTCTTGCAACCCCATGGACTGGAGCCTACCATGCTCCTCCATCCATGGGATTCTCCAAGCAAGAGTACTGGAGTGGGTTGCCATTTCCTTCTCCAGAGGATCTTCCCAACCTAGGGATCGAACCCGGTCTCCTGCATTGTAGGCAGATGCTTTACCATCTGAGCCACCAGGGAAGTCTAATATATGGCTTGCTCACCCACAAATAAAAATAAACCTGTGTGTGTGTGGAGTACATGTACATGCATGTATGCATACATATTTGTAGATGTGTGCATAACATGTATATCATGTGTACCTCTCTCTCTCTTTTCTCCCATGCATGTGTATGTACACAGATGCACGCACATCCACACAAGGCTTCCCTTGTGGCTCAGACAGTAAAGAATCTATCTGCAATGCAGGAGATCAGGAAGAAGGGAATGTCTACCCACCCCAGTATTCTTGCCAGGAGAATCTCATGGACAGAGGAGCCTGGTGGACTACAGTCTTTGGGGTCGCAGAGTCAGACATGACTGAGCAACTAGGGACTTTTAGAATATATATACATACAGACATATATATATATATATATATATATATATATATATATACACACACACACATATATATACAGATTGCCGGGAGAAATATCAATAACCTCAGATATGCAGATGACACCACCCTTATGGCGGAAAGTGAAGAGGAACTCAAAAGCCTCTTGATGAAAGTGAAAGTGGAGAGTGAAAAAGTTGGCTTAAAGCTCAACATTCAGAAAACAAAGATCATGGCATCCGGTCCCACCACTTCATGGGAAATAGATGTGGAAACAGTGGAAACAGTGTCAGACTTTATTTTTCTGGGCTCCAAAATCACTACAGATGGTGACTGCAGCCATGAAATCAAAAGACGCTTACTCCTCGGAAGGAAAGTTATGACCAACCTAGATAGCATATTCAAAAGCAGACATTACTTTGCCAACAAAGGTTTGTCTAGTCAAGGCTATGGTTTTTCCTGTGGTCATGTATGGATGTGAGTGTTGGACTGTGAAGAAGGCTGAGCGCCGAAGAATTGATGCTTTTGAACTGTTGGTGTTGGAGAAGACTCTTGAGAGTCCCTTGGACTGCAAGGAGATCCAACCAGTCCATTCTGAAGGAGATCAGCCCTGGGATTTCTTTGGAAGGAATGATGCTAAAGCTGAAACTCCAGTACTTTGGCCACCTCATGCGAAGAGTTGACTCATTGGAAAAGACTCTGATGCTGGGAGGGATTGGGGGCAGGAGGAGAAGGGGACGACAGAGGATGAGATGGCTGGATGGCATCACTGACTCGATGGACGTGAATCTGAGTGAACTCCAGGACTTGGTGATGGACAAGGAGGCCTGGCATGCTGCGATTCATGGGGTCGCAAAGAGTCGGACACGACTGAGCGACTGCTCTGATCTGATCTGATATACACACACACACACACACACACACACATATATATATTATTCACTAAATATTTTAGGCAAAAAAATTAATACATTTCTATTCTTTTTTTCATCACCAACACAACATGCTGTATATAGCTTAGAAGATAAAACATAAAAACACTGACTCTGAAGTCAGAATGATAATGGTTCTAGCTCTGATTCCCCCAAATTTCCTTTATCTGTGATCTTAGTCAAATTATGTAAGCTCTATGAACTACAGTTATTCTACTTGTAACATTGGGTTAATGGTATCATCTTATTACAGTGCTGGCATTAGAATCAACATTAAATATAAAGTGGCAAGCATGGTGCCAATAGGGTAAATTATTAATACAAATATATAGTGGTTAAGCGGAGAAGGCAATGGCACCCCACTCCAGTACCCTTGCCTGGAAAATCCCATGGATGGAGGAGCCTGGTAGGCCGCAGTCCATGGGGTCGCTAGAGTTGGACATGACTGAGCAACTTCACTTTCACTTTTCACTTTCATGCATTGGAGAAGGAAATGGCAACCCACTCCAGTGTTCTTGCCTGGAGAATCCCAGGGACGGGAAAGCCTGGTGGGCTGCCGTCTATGGGGTCGCACAGAGTCGGACGCAACTGAAGTGACTTAGCAGCATAGTGGTTAAGAGGTACAGCATGCTAATATGGTTAGAATAGGAGTTCTCAAAAAGAAAGAATGTCCCTGCCTTCTTCACTCCCTGCCACCAAGGTGAATGGAAGATGCATGTAGTTTGACAAAGTTTCCATATGATCCTTATATCCTCTTTCTGTTTTCCCAGTAGAGAATTACTGGCATAAATAGTTTTTTTTTTTTTTTTTTCAAAAGGGTAGAATGGAGGTTATGGTTTGCAATAGTCTTTACTAACTCTCTTAGAAGAAATGTTTTTTTCTTTTTTTGGTTTATCCATCTATTATTCTGTGGTCTATATTATCTCAGCATGGCAATACATAAAATATAAGCAACAGGATACAGTTGTTCACAAAACTAATTTTAGCTACTAATTGTATTTCAATTATTTTTTCCTGAATAAACTATTTTTTTCTGTTCTTTCAATTCAAGTTCCTGAAAAATTTTTAATTAGCTACCTGGGAAGGTGCTCCACCTGCCCATCCCATTTTTGGCCAGCTTATTAATCTCCTGGATTTATCTCATGAAGTATTTATCCACAGTCTTTTCTGGTCTACACTTGGTATTTCAAGAGCTGGCATTTCTACTGCTTATTTCTGGACACTAATATTTAATCATAAAATCATAGGAATTGGAGATGGTTGAAACCTAACAGTTCACTCTCCATTTACCTGCCAAACCTACTGATGTTTTCCCTATCACTTGGCATGGATTTTTATAAAACTGGTGACTTATCCACTAACAGAGTTTTAAATGCCATATTTTTGCACATATATCAGAAATACCTATTATTTTATGTTAGTAGATATGCATATTTTATGTTATCTACTATTTAATGAACATAAAACAAATTTTATGTTTATCCCATGTCTATTTATTTTTGATAACTTCACCTTTCATTGTAAGTAGATGCATACATAGTAAGTGACAATATAAATATGCAGAGTGCCCAAATTATGAGCCACTGTGGTCCATTTAGTGTACCTCTTATTTCAATGAGCAAAATGTAAGTCAAACAAATGGGTGAGACAGAGATGAACAGCCTATGCAGTCAAAATTTTAGATCCAACCCATAAGTATCACTACCAGCACTCTGTGATTTCTTAACAATAAAACACTTTCTCAACATTTAAAAATGCATTACTGAGTCTTATGGTCTTCTACTTCTTCTAAAGAGTAAGTTATTCCATTCTAAAGCTTCCATCATATTCTTGAGAGACATGCTTCAGGTAGAAAGCGTATTAAATTTCAGAAGTATGGTGGTAGTAAATGGATTTAAAACATCAACACCAATAAATATTACAGTCATCTCCAAATATTTTCCTGCCTGTGACTCACTCCTGCCTTGAGCATTCATTGCACTTCTTAGGCTTCAGTCCACTAAGAAATATCACTGGAAGAGTATTTGGAAAATTACCTCAAATATGACTTTATAAGATTATTCTGATATTGGAATGTGGTTTATAAATGACCCCTTCATGTAGTGCTTATCATGTATTCACACAGGTAGAGAACATTTTAAATCAAAAGACATATATTGGCAGGCTGAAGCATTGCCCAACCACAGAGCCATCCTGTGCCTTAGTCAAGGACTTGGGGCCATGAGTGAAAATACCTCCACTGTTATCCATACAAATCCCTAGGATTCTGATTTGAAAGCCAGATAATGGTGACTCCATATTGATCCCATTTTACTCTGCTGCTCCAGTTACACACACACACACACACACACACACACACACAGAGTACTTTACTGAGATTCACCTTGACCTTATTCATTTTCCTGCACTATTTGTGCACCAGTATAACTCCCCCACTTAACTGTAAATTATTTAACTTTGAAAGCAGATGCTGTAATTTGTACCTCAATCTCCCCTGCATTGTGCACACTGCATGTGATTTATAAACTCTAAATGAAGATACATTAAATGCAAACCTTTAATAAAAATTATGACAAGATTTCCTATAGTTCAAGGGCATACTCAACATAGGTGGTAAGGGAAATTACCTGTAATTTCAAAGGATTAACTAGTCTTTGGGAAGTTTTATGTATCTTTAAGTTAGACAAGGTAAGACTCATACCTGACTATGTGAAGACATTGGCAGAGATTTCTGTGAACTGACAAGTTCCTCACCAGTTTTTAAAGTTTATAATATCCTCACACCTATAGCCAACCACAGAATCCCAAACACATGTTCTTCAAACTAACATACCACAGAATTGTTTTTCCTTTGATGAATACTATTGCAATAGAACAATACATTCACCTTACATAACAGAGACTTTAAAAAATTGCCTGAGCTTTGTATGAGCATATGGATAATTTGATTTTAAGTCTTGCTGCTGCTGCTGCTGCTGCTGCTAAATCACTTCAGTTGTGTCCGACTCTGTGCGACCCCATAGACGGCAGCCCACCAGACCCCACTGTCCCTGGGATTCTCCAGGCAAGAACACTGGAGTGGGTTGCCATTTCCTCCTCCACTGCATGAAAGTGAAAAGTGAAAGTGAAGTTGCCCAGTTGTGTCTGACTCTTAGCGACCCCATGGACTGCAGCCTACCAGGCTCCCCCATCCATGGGATTTTCCAGGCAAGAGTACTGGAGTGGGTTGCCATTGCCTTCTCCGATTTTAAGTCTTCCTAAGTATCAATTCCATAGGCCAGTCAGTTAATCTCTCTGTATCTCATTTTTCTCATCTACAAAATTGGGATAATAATACTATGTTATACTATAACAAGAATGCTTACTTTGCGAGGTTGCTATAAGCATAAGAAAATAAAACTTCTATCCCAATGCCTGGTACATAATAACTATACAATAATCCATAGCCACAATGATTGATGTCATCATTGTGATACATCACAAAAGATACTAAGGTTTGAAACTCTTACCTCATTTTCTCTCTGATTACTTCTTAGTCTTCAAATAATTGTTTTACTTGGGAATGATAGTGAGATAAAAACAAAACTTATCTATTTATGAAAGCAAGAATAAAAGCATTGCTTATTGAAGGACATGTTCCAACACTATCCTTTAAAAAGTGTTGAATTCAGTAGTGAAAAATTAGTTGAAAAACAAAAAGAGCAGTCACCAAAAAGGATTTGCCATGTCATTGATTGCTTTATCTGAGATGATATCAGTGCCTTCCAGGATTCTTTGGACAAGTTGCAGAAATCATGCCACAAGGAGATTCTACTAAGTAGTTATAATTGTTTAAAAAATAAAGAGTTTTTAGATCATCTAAAGAAATTCAGTAAAAGAAAATGTACAGCCTGTATATGTTGCCCTATTCGGAGTATCTGGTCTTAAAAATAACTTAATGGCCATAAATGCTTATTGCCAGAGTAAATGCTATGTACTCAATAGGTTTCCTAAGAAACTGAAAGACAGAATGTAACACTTTCCCTAAAGCAGTACTATAGAATGCTTATGAAACTTGTGAGATATGTCTCTATTGGAAAGTCAAAAAACGCAAAAGTACATGAAAGCATTTATTCTGGACAGTGAAGGACAAATACAGAGAGAAATAAAAAACATTCCTATAAAGGTATATGTGCGGCTTATTTTAGATCAGAAAAAATCCACAAGTATAAGAGTGAGCAAGAAATGTGACAAGTCTTATCTTGGAATCACACAAAATGTGTTAATTCTTCAAATCATTTTTAGAAATCTTTTTTAAAAAATTTGTCCAAAGTTATAATGCAGCTGTCAAATTAACCCATATTGCATTTTTTTTTTTTGTAGGGACTAATGATGAATTTTATCTTAATTTGGTATTGACTCTTTCACATCTGAAAACTTTTAAAAACATTGTTCTGATAATATACAAAACTAATTTTGCTATTTTTATGTTTCCAGAATTTTTTATTTAATAGGAAGAAATTGTCACCTTTTGATTTTTGATCTTTCTTATACATTTGTTTCATTTCTGTGTTCTTTCCCAAAAGGCTATTTTGAGGGAAAAGAGACAATTAATCAAACACACAATAGATACAGTATTCTTTAATACAAATTTCAGTGCCCAGTGAGCTTATTATATATATTTATATATTCTGATCAGTAAACATAGGGCAAGAGAAGAGTATTTGTTAGTAGATATCCTGGTTATACTGAACAGAACCACAAACATCTGATTACAGTTCTGCCAATCCAAATTAACCATTACCTGGGCAATCAATCAATAAATGTCATATAATATTTCTGTTAGAAAAATACTTAGTGGTCAACCATGAGTCAAATGCTATTTTAGCAACTGAGGAAATACAATGATGAAATTCATGATTCCTGCTCTGATCTCATAAAACATAAATTCTGGTAAAGAGAGAGAGTCAGTGAATAAGTAACCAAATATGAATATAGAAATCTCAAAGAAAATCTGATGAAAAATATATTTCAGGCTAAATTTTATCACTGAGTGATAAAAAAGGGATGTTTCTTTAGATGGTTGTATATGTATATGTATTTATATTTAGATAGATATACACATATATGAATACGTACATACGCATATGTGTATATTTTTAGAAAATAAAATATTCTTTACAAATAATTGTTCTACCAATCTAAAATTTTACTTTTTTGAAAGCTTTCAGTATTTAAAAATTTTCCACAGTTTATTTTGTGTTCAGCATCTCTCTCTCATGCTCCTATATGTAACTGCTTCTCTGCAATATTCTATAAGAAATGGAATTGTAGAGTCCAAAAGGAGGTACACTTAAAATTTTGATAGGTATTACCAACAGAGGTCCTTTAACAGAACTATTTCCCTGTACTATATGTACTATATAATGCTAAATTATTAATTTTTGCCCATTAGGTAAGTGAGATAATGAATATAGTATCCCTTTGTATGTTAGCTTTCATTTTCCTGCTTAGTGAATGTAAGCATCTTTTTCTTTACTTTAGTAACTATTTTCTTTCTTTCTTTTTTTTTTTTTTGACTGAGCTGTCTGTTTGGATCTTTTGCCCACTCAGTTCAGTTCAGTTCAGTCGCTCAGTCATGTCCGACTCTTCGCGATCCCATGGACTGCAGCACACCAGGCCTCTCTGTCCATCACCAAATTCCTAGGTTTACCCAGACTCATGTCCATTGAGTCGGTGATACCATCCAACCATCTCATCCTCTGTTGTCCCCTTCTCCTACTGCCCTCAATCTTTTCCAGCATCAGGGTCTTTTCAAATGAGTCAGCTCTTCGCATCAGGTGGCCAAAGTACTGGAGTTTCAGCTTCAGCATCAGTCCTTCCAGTGAAAACCCAGGACTGATCTCCTTTAGGATGGACTGGTTGGATCTCCTTGCAGTTCAAGGGACTCTCAAGAGTCTTCTCCAAAACCACATTTCAACAGCATCAATTCTTTGGCGCTCAGCTTTCTTTACAGTCCAACTCTCGCATCCACACATGACTATTGGAAAAACTATAGCTTTGACTAGATGGACCTTTTTTGGCAAAGTAATGTCTCTGCTTTTAAATATGCTGTCTAAATTGGTCATAACTTTCCTTCCAAGGAGTAGGCAATTTGTAATTTCATAGCTGCAATCACCATCTGCAGTGATTTTGGAGCCCAAGGAAATAAAGTCTGTCACTGTTTCCACTGTTTCCCCATCTATCTGCCATCTAGTGATGGGACCGGATGCCATGATCATGGTTTTCTGAATGTTGAGCTTTAAGCCGACTTTTTCACTCTCCACTTTCACTTTCATCAAGAGGCTCTTTAATTCTTCACTTTCTGCCATAAGGGTGGTGTTATCTGCATATCTGAGGTTATTGATATTTCTCCCAGCAATCTTAATGCTTCTTCCAGCCCAGTGTTTCTCATGATGCACTCTGCATATAAGTTAAATAAGCAGGGTGACTATATACAGCCTTGACGTACTCCTTTTCCTATTTGGAACCAGTCTGTTGTTCCATGTCCAGTTCTAACTGTTGCTTCCTGACTTGCATATAGGTTTCTAAAGAGGCAGGTCTGGTGGTTTGGTATTCCCATCTCCTTCAGAATGTTCTACAGTTTATTGTGATCCACACAGACAAAGGCTTTGGCATAGTCAATAAAGCAGAAACAGATGTTTTTCTGGAACTCTCTTGCTTTTTCAATAATCCAACAGTTGTTGGCAATTTGATCTCTGGTTCCTCTGCCTTTTCTAAAATCAGCTTGAACATCTGGAAGTTCAAGGTTCATGTATTGCTGAAGCCTGGCTTGGAGACTTTTGAGCATTACTTTATTAGCATTGAGATGAGTGCAAAAATGCTCAGTTGCGCAATTTGAGCATTCTTTGGCATTGCCTTTCTTTGGGACTGGAATGAAGACTGACATCTTTTGCAGTCCTCTCGCCACTGCTGAGTTTTCCAAATTTGCTGGCATATTGAGTGCAGCACTTTCACAGCATCATTGTCTAGGATTTGAAATAGCTCAACTGGAAATCCATCAGCTCCATTAGCTTTGTTTGTTGTGATGCTTCCTAAAGCCCACTTGACTTCACATTCCAGGTTGTCTGACTCTAGGTGAATGATCACAACATTACGATTATCTGGGTCATGAAGATCTTTTTGTACAGTTTCTCTGTGTATTCTTGCCACCTCTTCTTAATATCTTCTGCTCTGTTAGGTCCCTACCATTTCTGTCCTTTATTGAGCCCATCTTTGCATGAAATTTTCCTTTGGTATCTCTAATTTTCTTGAAGAGATCTCTAGTCTTTCCCATTCTATTATTTTCCTCTATTTCTTTGCATTGATCACTGAAGAAGGCTTTGGTATCTCTCCTTGCTATTCTTTGGAACTCTACATTCAAATGAGTATATCTTTCCTGTTCTCCTTTGCTTTTTGCTTCTCTTCTTTTCTAGCTATTTGTAAGTCCTCCTCAGACAGCCATTTTGCTTTTATGCCTGTTACTCTTGGAACTTTATGCAGTTTTTATCCATGTGTATGCATTTGTTACAAATATACACCATTTGTATACAAATAATAAACATACGCTATGTACATCATGACACACTTGTGTGTGTTCTTATGTTATCATATGTTAATACATTTTAATACATAACCGTAGAAGAATACATGTACAAAAATATGTATTTATAATGCTAATATTGTTTCCTCTACTGTTCAGTGTTTATATTGTTTCATTTTTACCACAGAATGCTTAAATAGTTAAATTTATTAATTACTTATGGCTTTTGTGTTGTACAGTTATTTGTGAATATAAATACATTTTGTCTTATTCCTATTCTGATATTAAATAATAATAACCTATATTTTCTTCTAATATATTCATAATTTCATTCTGTACATTTTGAAATTGAAATAACTGAAATTAGTTTTGTGAATTATGGGAGCCTATAATCTAATTTGTTTATCTTCCTACCTATAGACTATTTACCCGGCAGTGTTTCTTGCCAGGGCACCATTTCCCCACCACTTCACACTTTCATGCACTGAATTTTCATGCGTCTGTTTCTGGACAGCAACCTCTTTCTTTATTTCCACCCCAATATTACATCTTCTTAATTCTCAATTTTTATAATAAGTTTTGAAATATGGTGGGTGATATGCTTGCTTCTTGAAAGGAAAGGTATGACAAACTAAGAGAGAATGTTAAAAAGCAGGGAAATCACTTTGTCGACAAAAGTCTGTATATTCAAATCTATGGTTTTGAACTCAACATTCAGAAAACTAAGATCTTGACATCCGATCCAATCACTTCATGCTAAATAGATGGGGAAACAATGGAAACAGTGAGAGACTATTTTGGGGGGCTCTAAAACCACTGCAGCCATGAAATTAAAAGATGCTTGCTTCTTGGAAGGAAAGCTATGATCAACCTAGACAGCATATTATAAAGCAGAGACATTACTTTGCCAATAAATGTCCATCTAGTCAAAGCTATGGTTTTTCTAATAGTCATGTATGGATGTGAGAGTTGGACTGTAAGGAAAACTGAGCCCTGAAGAATTGATGCTTTTGAACTGTGGTGTTGGAGAAGAGTCTTGAGAGTCCCTTGGACTGCAAGGAGATCCAACCAGTCCATCCTAAAGGAAATTAGTCCTGAATATTCATTGGAAAGACTGATGCTGAAGCCACCTGATGTGAAGAACTTTCATGAGAAAAGACCCTGATGCTGGGCAAGATTGAAGGCAGGAGGAGAATGGGCTGACAGAGGATGAGATGGTTGGATGGCATCACTGATTTGATGGACCTGCATTTGAGTAAGCTCCAGGAGTTGGTGATGGACAGGGAAGGCTGGCGTGCTGCAGTCCCTGCAGACATGACTAAGCAACTGAACCGAACTGAACTGATGGTTTTTACAGTAGTCATATATGGATGTGAGAGCTGGACCATAAAGAAGGCTGAGTGCTGAAGAGTTGAAGCTTTCAAAATGTGGCACTGAAGAAGACTCTTGAGAGTCCCTTGGACTGCAAGGAGATCAACCAGTCAATCCCATAGGAAATCAACCCTGAACATCCTTTGGAAGGGATGATACTGCTGCTGAAGCCTCAGTACTTTGGCCACCTGATGTGAAAATAGACTCATTGGAAAAGACCATAATTCTGGGGAAGACTGAAGGCAAAATGAGAAGGAGATGGCAGAGGATGAGATGATTGGATGGCATCAGTAACTCAGTGGACATGAATTTGAGCAAATTTCAAGAGATAATGAAGGACAGGGAACCTCGTGTGCTTCAGTCCATGGGGTCGTAAGGAGTCAGACATGAGTTAGCTACTGAACAACAACAAAAAAACAAATCTTTTTCTTACCTCCTTTATCTTTTTAAAGTGTGCTCTTGGTTATTCTGCTATATTTCCCTTTCTTAAGAAAATTTATAAGAAGGACTTTGAGTTTCATGAATAACGTTAATAGGATTTTGATTACATTGCCACATATTTACAGATTAATTTGGAGGAGTTTTCTTATCTTTACAATATTGAGCCATCCCATTCAGAATTTGGCTTAGCTCACCTTTTATTTAAATCTTCTTTTATGTTCTTCAGTAAAATTTTATGGTTTTCTTATAAGTCTTATTTTTATTAGGGTTATCTTTATGCATTTTATAGTTTTATGACTATTGTGAGGCAGATCTTATCATCTATTATACATTCTATTATTGCTAGCATATAGTAGAGCTATAGAAAATTGCCTTTGCTATTTTTAATATAATGACATTTTCTTCCTCCTTTGAATAGTTATACAATTTATTTCTATTATTTCATTCCAATATTTATACTTTTTTAAATTAAGAAAAAATCTTTCTGGGTTGGTGGATGGACTAGGGTATCTACTACAATGCTGATTAACAGCATGGTAGTAAACTCTTTTTTCTTGTTACTAATTTTAAAGGGAATGTTTCCAATATTTCACCACTAAATGTGATGCTTGCTCTATTGTTGTCTGGTAGATAAATTTTATTAAATCAAGGAAGCTCCCTTTCATTTCTAGATTGCTAAGAATTTTACTGATTAATCTTAAAATCAGAATTTGGGGAAACATTTTATAAAACTGCTTTTAAACATTATCCACCACCCCCTCCCCGCCGGAATCATTTAATGTAGTAAATTAGGTTTGTGCATTTTCTAGTGCTAAAGAAGTCTTGTAGTTTTGTGATAATACAAACTTTGTAATGATATATTATTCCTTTCAGGTTCTGCTGGAATTTATTGGCTAATAATTTGCGTGTAGGCTAAGTTGTTTCAGTCATGTCTGACTCTTTACAACCTATGGTCTGTAGCCTTTGAGGCTCCTCTGACCGTGGGATTCTCCAGGCAAGAATACTTGAGAGGGTTGCCATGCCCTCCTCCAGGGGATCTTCCCAACCCAAGGATGGAACCCGAGTCTCCTGCAGCTCCTGCATAGTAGGCAGATTCTTTACTGCTGAGCCATCAGGGAAGCCCTGCTTAGGTATTTACATTTCTGTTGTTTAGTGTGATTAGCTTATACTTTCATTTTTTTCTGCTGTCCTTGATCAGTTATGTCTACTGGTGGATTTTCTCCTTTTTATCTTTATAAAATGAGTTTAGGATAATTATTTTTTCATCTAGTTTATATGAGGATTTTATTTTTTAAACTACCTTTTAGATAAGTAATTTAGACCTGACACTATTTTCAAGGATAAATGTTAGTACATGCCTTAACTTTATTTACTATTACTTGGTTCCTTACATATATATTTTTGAGCCATTTTACATAACATATTCTCAGGCCATCAAATATTTCATCTAAGTTTCCAAGTTTGCTATAAATAATACTGTATTTATTTTCTTTGTCATAGATCATATTGGCTTAATCATGTATTATATTTTTGTATTCTTCATATAAATAGGTAAGCCCAGTTTTTCATTTCTTATTGTTTTTTGTAGTTTCTTTTTATCTTGAAAAAGATGTGTCTAAGTTTTTACTATCTTATAAATTATAACAAGGAAACTTTGATTTGTTGATAGTCTTTACTTAATTTTATCATACTCACCCAGTTACCTATTTTTATTTGTGCTCTCTTTACTTTGGAGAAGAAAATTACAATTCAGCCTTATTTCATTTTGTATGGTTCCAAATTATTATCTACTCAGACAATTTTTGAGAAAGGGCAAAGGAAGAAAAATATCACTTTCAAAAGTGTCATGATTTTTTATTTCTGCTTTCAGAAGTGTCATTGTCAGTCTAAGCTTATCTCCTCTTTTAGAATCTTACTGAACACTCTGGTAAGGAGTCAAAACACTCCAGCAGTGTGATTTTTCCTACCATTGTTCCCTAACTCTACAGCTTTAGTGGGTAATTCACTGGTGCTCAATGCACAAAACATGTGACAATTTAAACAAATAGTTTGCAGCCATCTGAAATAATCCTTTAAGTGACAGATTTAAATAATGGGTTTTCAGTTACCTTTACCCAGGTAGTTTCTTATTTTAGTATATTTCCTTTGCAAAACCCCATTCCTTGTATTATATCTTGTAATTAAAACATTTATTTGTTCATATAACAAAGACCTTACATGTGTGGCAGCTCCAGGACTATCATTAAGCCAGAGTTCCATTTTATGTTCTCCAAGACTGTCTTGCTTCAAAGTCCTCTGTCTGTTGTCCTTATTCTCACACTGGCAATGATAGGGCTGCATCAGTTCAAAGAATCATGTACAGTCACGGTCACCATGTTGCTACTAGAGCAATCTTGATTTTGTGGTGTTAAGGATGTACAGCTTTTCAGACACAGTGGTGAGGGTGAGAGGTGGGGATGGTATTTTTGGGAAGGGAGTGGGCAAAGAGAAATCTGCTATTGTCATTTGTTGTAATCATTTAATAATATTAAATGAAACACCATAAGATCTAGAATTTAAAAGGAGATGATTTCTGCCTCTCATCAGAGGGACAGCCTTATTTATTAGTATTTTTATTATTGATTCAGTTACTCTCCTATTATCTCCGTCTAGTAATGTTGATCTCCAAAATTGTCAAATGTGAGCTCTTCCTCTTAAAATAGTTTTGGTTCCTTTACCTTGCCACTGTTACATGTGACTGTACAAGATTGTAATATTTTCAACATCACTACTGACTCTTCATAGTTCAAAGCAGCCATTTGTTTACAAACAGTCAAACCATAGTTTAAATTCTTTGTATGACAACAACAAACAAATATCCTATTTTTTGCTCACCAATTCTTAACTAATATAATTGTCCATTCTTCACAAAACTGCTTTGACATTACCAGGAGAATAGTTGCCAATCCGACTCTCAAATCGATCAAGTCAGAATTAATTAAGTGTACTGAAGAGTTTATTGTTTACTTAATGCCAAACATTTTGTCAACATGTTCAGGCTAAAAATATAGTCAGTTGTGTGAATGTTTAACTGTGAAATTATTTAAGAAAACAGATTTAGGAAAGTCTTTCTCTAGCCTGCTTCCATCTACAAATTCTGCATTGCTTAAACTCTGAGACTAAGTGATTCAGCAGCACAGTTTCTTCACTCAGAAAGCTTTCTGCCTAGATTAGTTAAGCTTGCCATTGTGCTTTTTTCCCTCAGTTCCATTGAATTTTCTGATTTCTGCCTGAGATCTCAGCTTTGGGCTGTTTATTGCATCTTGATTTTCATTTCAATGCTCCTGTCTTCCTAACGCTTATGACTTGGTAACTTTTGCTCAAATGGGAAACTAGAGTGCACTCTCTAGACCACCTGCTTAGTTTCTTATCCTTGCACACTCTGTATTCCTAGCTTCACTGCTTCACCTAGTGCATGAGCTGTAGGAACCTGCCTCAGGTTAGGCTAGTTCTATGCCTGTATTTATATGCAGAGTACATCATGAGAAATGCTGGACTAGAAGAAACACAAGCTGGAATCAAGATTGCTGGGAGAAATATCAATAATCTCAGATATGCAGATGACACCACCCTTATGGCAGAAAGTGAAGAGGAACTAAAAAGCCTCTTGATGAAAGTGAAAGTGGAGAGTGAAAAAGTTGGCTTAGAGCTCAACATTCAGAAAACGAAGATCATGGCATCTGGTCCCATCACGTCATGGCAAATAGATGGGGAAAGAGTGGAAACAGTGTCAGCTTTATTTTTCTGGGCTCCAAAATCACTGCAGATGGTGACTGGAGCCATGAAATTAAAAGACGCTTACTCCTTGGAAGAAAAGTTATGACCAAACTAGATAGCATATTCAAAAGCAGAGACATTACTTTGCCAACAAAGGTTTGTCTAGTCAAGGCTATGGTTTTTCCTGTGGTCATGTATGGATGTGAGAGTTGGACTGTGAAGAAGGCTGAGTGCCAAAGAATTGATGCTTTTGAACTGTTGGTGTTGGAGAAGACTCTTGAGAGTCCCTTGGACTGCAAGGAGATCCAACCAATCCATTCTGAAGCAGATCAGCCCTGGGATTTCCTTGGAAGAAATGATGCTACAGCTGAAACTCCAGTACTTTGGCCACCTCATGCGAAGAGTTGACTCATTGGAAAAGACTCTGATGCTGGGAGGGATTGGGGGCAGGAGGAGAAGGGGACGACAGAGGATGAGATGGCTGGATGGCATCACTGACTCGATGGACGTGAGTCTGAGTGAACTCCGGGAGTTGGTGATGGACAGGGAGGCCTGGCGTCCTGCGATTCATGGGGTCGCAAAGAGTTGGACATGACTGAGCGACTGATCTGATCTGATGCCTGTACTGTATTCCTACAATGCCAGGCATTTTTACTTCAACTCTACAAATTGCCTGCATCTCTATGACTCCTCCATGGTCTTATTGAACTGAATTAATTGCATTCACTGAATTGAGCTAATAATTTAGGGCTTTGGTTCTCAGCCTTGGCTGTAAATTAAAATATGAGGAGAGCTTTAAAAAACTTTTAAAAATAATAAATATATCAGCATCTCAGTCACAGGCATTTTAAAAAGTCTCTGGGTAATTATAATGTGCAACTTCTGTTGAGGACCACTGCTTCAGAGTAAAAATGAAACAGGTAAATTCAGGCAGCACATTTGGATTCCTTGTTTAAAGGGACTGGAATGCAACCTTGTGATATCCTCCTCATCTTTCTCAGTGTCTATGCCTCCACCTTTTTTTTTTCTCCCTAGATCACTCATAGACAATGTTTATAGGAGTCATATCAAAAAGAAGTAATGAATGACCATAAATGGGGGAGGGAAGTAACAAGAGTTTCTGTTTTTATCCCCCCGCTGCCTCACCTGAAACCTGGAATTACTAGCATGTCAGCTATAAAAGGCGAGCTCCTTAACTACAATATCCTGTATGAATAATATCCAGGAAGGAAATTTTAAATCCACCTCAGAATATAAAAGAACATCACTAGAGAGAAATAATTTATGAGTAAGACACCGAGGAATACATACCATAATTTATTTTTATATCGTGATCTTTGTTCAGACCACTGCAAACTCCTCTTCAGAAAGAGTGCATCAATTATGAGCAAGAAAAAAAAGAGAGACTTTAATACTAGAAAATATATCTTTCATACTTACTATACGCTTATGCATACCTACTGATAATAGATACTTTGTTGGTTCAAATCATTACAAGCTGTGAACCGTGAAGAGAAATGAGCAATAAATAAAGTTCCTGCTTCTTTTAATAAAATGTCTCCATGTCACAGTTTAGGGAATGCTTTGTAACCACAATGAGCTCAAATATGCTCTACTCAATACTTGAAATGTAAATACTATGACTTCTTTAAATTAACTTTTGGAATGCCTTTAAAGTGCCTTATATTTCCATGATCAGAAAAGTTAGATGGTGACTATATATACAGAAGTCATTGGATTGTTGATATATAATTAAACCAAACCTCCTTATGTAGGGGTTTCCCTGGTGGTTAAGAGTTTGCCTGCCAGTTCAGGGGACACAGGTTTGGTCCCTGCTCTGGGAAGATCCCACATGGGCAACTGGGCCCTTGAGCCAAGAATACCGACCCAGTGCTCTAGAGCACACACACACCACAACTACTGAGCCCACCCGCCACAACTGCTTAAGTCTGTGCATGCTACAACTCTGCTCCACAACAACAGAAGTCACTACATGACGCTAAAGCTGAAGCTCCAGTACTTTGGCCACCTCATGCGAAGAGTTGACTCATTGTAAAAGACTCTGATGCTGGGAGGGATTGGGGGCAGGAGGAGAAGGGGACGACAGAAGATGAGATGGCTGGATGGCACCACCGACTCGACGGACATGAGTTTCAGTGAACTCTGGGAGTTGGTGATGGACAGTGAGGCCTGGTGTGCTGCTATTCATGGGGTTGCAAAGAGTCGGACACGACTGAGTGACTGAACTGAACTGAACTGACTGACAATGAGAAGCCTGTGAATCCCAACTACAGAAAAGTCCATGCAGCAACAAAGACCCAGTACAGTCAAAAATAAACAAATGTTTAAAAACAAGCTTCTTTTCTGACCACAATGCAGTAAGATTAGATCTCAATTAGAGGAGAAAAAATATTTAAAATTCCAACATATGGAGGCTGAACAACACACTGCTGAATAACCAACAAATCACAGAAGAAATCAAAAAAGAAATCAAAATATGCAGAAACAAATGAAAATGAAAACACAACAACCCAAAACCTATGGGACACTGTAAAAGCAGTGGTAAGGGGAAAGTTCATAGCAATACAGGCATACCTCAAGAAAGAAAAAAGTCAAATAAATAAGCTAACTCTACACCTAAAGCAACTAGAAAAGGAAGAAATGAAGAACCCCAGGGTTAGTAGAAAGAAAGAAATCTTAAAAATTACAGCAGAAATAAATGTAAAAGAAACAAAAGAGAGCATAGTAAAAATCAACAAAGCCAAAAGCTGGTTCTTTGAGAGGATAAATAAAATTGACAAACCATTAGCCAGACTCATCAAGAAACAAAGGGAGAAAAAGCAAATCAATAAAATTAGAAATGAAAATGGAGATATCACAACAGACAACACACAAATACAAAGGATCGTAAGAGACTACTATCAGCAATTATATGCCAATAAAATGGACAACGTGGAAGAAATGGACTAATTCTTAGAAAAGTACAACTTTCCAAAACTGAACCAGGAAGAAATAGAAAATCTTAACAGACCCATCACAAGCACGGAAATTGAAATTGTAATCAGAAATCTTGCAGCAAATAAAAGCCCAGGTCCAGACAGCTTCACAGCTGAAGTCTACCAAAAATTTAGAGAAGAGCTGACACCTATCCTGCTCAAACTCTTCCAAAAAATTGCAGAGGAAGGTAAACTTCCAAACTCATTCTATGAGGCCACCATCACCCTAATACCAAAACCTGACAAAGATGCCACAAAAAAAGAAAACTACAGGCCAATATCACTGATGAACAAAGATGCAAAAATCCTTAACAAAATTCTAGCAATCAGAATCCAACAACACATTAAAAAGATCATACACCATGGCCAAGTGGGCTTTATCCCAGGGATGCAAGGATTCTTCAATATCCGCAAATCAATCAATGTAATATACCACATTAACAAATTGAAAAATAAAAGCCATATGATTATCTCAATAGATGCAGAGAAAGCCTTTGATAAAACTCAACATCCATTTATGATAAAAATCCTTTAGAAAGCAGGAATAGAAGGAACATACCTCAACATAAAAAGCTATATATGACAAACCCACAGCAAACATTATCCTCCATGGTGAAAAATTGAAAGCATTTCCCCTAAAGTCAGGAACAAGACAAGGGTGCCCACTCTCACCACTACTATTCAACATAGTTTTGGCCATAGCAATCAGAGCAGAAAAAGAAATAAAAGGAATCCAAATTGGAAAAGAAAAAGTAAAACACTCACTGTTTGCAGATGACATGATCCTTTACATAGAGAACCCTAAAGACTCGACCAGAAAATTACTGTTGCTGCTGCTGCTAAGTCACTTCAATTGTGTCCGACTCTGTGTGACCCCATAGACGGCAGCCCACCAGGCTCTGCCATCCCTGGGATTCTCCAGGCAAGAACACTGGAGTGGGTTGCCATTGCCTTCTCCATTGTGTGAAAGTGAAAAGTGAAAGTGAAGTCGCTCAGTCGTGTCCGACTCGTAGCAACCTGATGGACTGCAGCCATGGGGTCGCTGATATATCTACCTAAAGAAACTAAAGACCTATATATAGAAAACTATAAAACACTGGTGAAAGAAACCAAAGAGGACACTAATAGATGGAGAAATATACCATGTTCATGGATTTGAAGAATCAATATAGTGAAAATGAGTATACTACCCAAAGCAATTTATAGATTCAATGCAATCCCTATCAAGCTACCAATGGTATTCTTCACAGAGCTAGAACAAATAATTTCACAATTTGTATGAAAAAAAAAAAAAACAAAAAAACCCCTCGAATAACCAAAGCAATCTTGAGAAAGAAGACTGGAACTGGAGGAATCAACCTGCCTGACTTCAGGCTCTACTACAAAGCCACAGTATCAAGACAGTATGGTACTGGCACAAAGACAGAAATATAGATCAATGGAACAAAATAGAAAGCCCAGAGATAAATCCACGCACATATGGACACCTTATCTTTGACAAAGGAGGCAAGAATATACAATGGATTAAAGACAATCTCTTCAACAAGTGGTGCTGGGAAAACTGGTCAACCACTTGTAAAAGAATGAAACTAGAACACTTTCTAACACCATACACAAAAATAAACTCAAAATGGATTAAAGATCTCAACGTAAGACCAGAAACTATAAAACTCCTAGAGGAGAACATAGGCAAAACACTCTCTGACATACATCACAGCAGGATCCTCTATTACCCACCTCCCAGAATATTGGAAATAAAAACAAAAATAAACAAATGGGACCTAATTAAAATTAAAAGCTTCTGCACAACAAAGGAAACTATAAGCAAGGTGAAAAGACAGCCTACAGAATGGGAGAAAATAATAGCAAATGAAGCAACTGACAAAGAACTAATCTCAAAAATATATAAGCAACTCCTACAGCTCAATTCCAGAAAAATAAATGACCCAATCAAAAAATGGGCTAAAGAACTAAATAGACATTTCTCCAAAGAAGACATACAGATGGCTAACAAACACATGAAAAGATGCTCAACATCACTCGTTATCAGAGAAATACAAATCAAAACCACTATGAGGTACCATTTAACACCAGTCAGAATGGCTGCTATCCAAAAGTCTACAAGAAATAAATGCTGGAGAGGATGTGGACAAAAGGGAACCCTCTTACATTATTGGTGGGAATGCAATCTATTACAGCCACTATGGAAAACAGTGTGGAGATTCCTTAAAAACCTGGAAATAGAACTGCCTTATGATCCAGCAATCCCACTGCTGGGCATACACACCGAGAAACCAGAATTGAAAGAGACATGTGTACCCCAATGTTCATCGCAGCACTGTTTATAATAGCCAGGACGTGGAAGCAACCTAGATATCCATCAGCCAATGAATGGATAAGAAAGCAGTGGTACATATACACAATGGAGTATTACTTAGCCATTAAAAAGAATACATTTGAATTAGTTCTAATGAGGTGGATGAAACTGGAGCCTATTATATAGAGTGAAGTAAGTCAGAAAGACAAACACCAATACAGTATACTAACGCATATATATGGAATTTAGAAAGATGGTAACGACAACCCTGCATGCGAGATAGCAAAAGAGACACAGATGTATAGAACAGTCTTTTGGACTCTGTGGGAGAGGGAGGGGGGGATGATTAGGAGAATGGTATTAAAACATGTGTAATATCATATAAGAAACGAATCGCCAGTCCAGGTTTGATGCAGGATACAGGAAGCTTGGTGCTGGTGCACTGGGATGACCCAGAGGGATGGTATGGGGAGGGAGGTGGGAGGGGGGTTCAGGATGGGGAACACATGTACAGCTGTGGCGGATGCATGTTGATATATGGCAAAACTAATACAATATTGTAAAGTAAAAAAAAAATAAAAAAAATAAATTTTTTTTAAAATAAGAACAACAAACAAAAACCCTCTAGTTGTTTATGGAAAAGTCCTTTGAGTATGTATTAATAACAATTAGCATTTATTGAGTACTTCTTATTGTTAGACATCTCCCTGAGTATTTTAGATATACAAATTTATCCAAAACTAACAGCCCAATAAAATCAACTTTAGAAATGAGGATACTGAGCAGAGATGTTCAGTGACTTGTACAAAGTCAATAGCTAATAA
Source organism: Bos indicus x Bos taurus (assembly GCF_003369695.1). Lineage (NCBI taxonomy): Eukaryota > Metazoa > Chordata > Mammalia > Artiodactyla > Bovidae > Bos > Bos indicus x Bos taurus. The sequence goes on along the minus strand of NW_020867305.1, from coordinate 4,425 downwards.
GTGATGGAACTGGGATTTTGACCCAAACAGCAGAATTCCAGAGTCATCCTTTTTATCTACAGTGGTATACTACATTAGATTCAATGCTGCTATAAAAGCAATCATTATATTAGGACATTTGGATAGGATTATTAAAGTAGTTTCCAACTCGTAGTCTTGATAGGAGCAAGCTGCATTGTGGAAACTCTCATGTTCTTCTCACAGCTGAACAGATGATATGGAATAGACAGTAATGATGTTGTGAAGGGCATGAAATTAGTTCCAATCATCAACACTCATTAAAGAGTTAGACTTAATAACCAAAGAGGTAAGGGATTCATCAGTGCAAGAGTTATTCCTCTACCTAACAGCTCTTGAAGTCTAGTGGGGAACAGACATTAACTGAAGATCACATACATATTAATTACAATAATGACAAATGCTGAAGAGTGGAGTGGCTACCAAATGCAAGAAGAACATATAGTCAGGCTTTTAACCTAGTCAGAGAAGGATGGGATACACTGAGAAAGTAACATTTAAGCTGAAAGATAAGCAGAAATTAATCCTACTCACAGGGCAAGAGAGTTTCAGGTACAAGGGAATAGCATGTGGCATCTTGAAGGAGGAAGGGAGGAGTCAGTCCCATTAGAATAAGATATTCATTGGGTATGGAAAGAAAATGCTAGAACTATTTGTATTCAGTTAAGTCAACCTCTAAAATGTTTATTATATTGTAGTTTTATAAGAGGCATGTAGTATCAGTTTACATATATACTATGAATAAACATGTGTTAATTATAATTGCATACTCAAGAAATTTTATTGATGGTCACACAGAGTAAAAAATACTTGAGGACTGGTGGTTTAAGCAACTGTAAAAGGAACATTATGAGTAAAACTCAGGGGTTGGTGGTGATGGGGAAGTGGAACAGGAAATTAACACTGGATGACCCTGGAGACTTGGCCCACACAGGGCTTGGTGGGCCAAGTCAAGTATTCAGGGTTTAAGAGCAAAGGGAAAGTTGAAAGGATTCTACCCATGAAATGCACACTTGTACATCTAGCCCTCAGTCTAAGATGGCTACCAATTATAACCATTTAGAGAAAGGTTAGAGGATACACAAATGTAAGCTTTGAGTGGACTTGAAATCTGCCTTAGTATTTATTTGGGTGCATGTTCTCTCTCCTTTTCCAGTGAAAACCATGTGTTATGGACTGACTGGTTGTAACCACCCCCAAACCCCACCAAAACATCCCTCATGTTTAAATCCCTATCCCCAGTGTGATGGTATTGGGAAATGGGGCTTTTGACAGGTAATCAGGTCATGAGAGTGGAGCCTGGTGATGGGATTAGTGCACTTGAAGAAGAGATAAGAGAGAGTTGACATCCTCTCTCTACTCTCTACATGTGAGGATACAAGCTCAAGGCCCTGATCTGCAAACCAAGAATGAGGCTCTCACTAGATGCTAGACCTGCCTGCTCACTGATCTTAGACTTCCTATCCTCCAGAAATGTGAGAAATGTTTCATATTTGTTTAAGCAATCCAGTCTTTGATAATTTATTGTAGCAGGCTGAACTAAAACACCATGTGAAACATGATTATTTCATTCATCACTAACCTCTGCTTCTTACATAAGCTGTTATATGCCCCTCCAACGGGACAGTAGAATATCTGGCATACACTAGACATAGTAGGTCAGGCAAAGTCTGTAGGTTAGGCATATGAATTACACAATGACCTCAAGTTTAGCACATTCCAAATGAATTTTATTTTCATAAAATGAGGAAAATAAAATGCTTGTTTACCTATTGTGTTAGGTAAAAAGTTCATTGGGTTTTTTCTGTAACCTCTATGGGAAAAATCAAATGAACTATTTGGCCAACCCAATATAAATCTGATCATGGCATTCATACTTCTGCCACTGAAGAAGTGATTTCCTTTCCTGAAATATGCTTCTTTTTTCTCCCCTAAAACACCTTGTGTCATCTTTAAGCTCTCAGATGTATAACTTTCTGCCACTTTCAAGTCAGAATTCATAGTTCTCTTTTTGTGTCCTCAAAGACAATGCAATCCTCTTATTTGTAGTAACTATTGCACAGTTTCTTAGCTAGATTGCTTGACATTCTTTAATTTACTCAGGAATTTTACTGGTATTTCATATAGTTTTGTGGTAAAATAAAAGATAATGCCTATGGAGCACCTAGAATGTTATAAGTTCTCAATAAATGCTAACTATAAATGTATCTATTTTACCTTTTAACATGTATAAGTTCCTCAGGGGTGCAGTTTCTGTATTCACTTACTAAAAGAATAAATGTCTTTCAAACATAAGACTCTACACTTGCAGGTGATGTGGATAAATCTACATGTTCACATTTGGTGACTTGTCTACATTTTATTATCTGTTAGTTTACTTCTTCTTTTTTTTTTTTTTTTTTCTTTTCTCATATTAATGCTGTCAGCATAGAAAGGACTACAGTTAGCACAGAAAGCAGAAATTTGGTAATAATCCTTGATTCCTTAATTTTTCCTCTTCATCTCCTTAAACCCACCAGAAAATTGTATGGCTTTTTAACAACTATATCTCAATTCTTCAGTCTAGATAGCAGAAATCATCTGAAAGAGTGTTAAAAAAGAATGACATAGATTCTGACAGACTAACATAAAATAGGTCTATGATTCAGAAAATATCACCTAATTTCAAAATGTTGTATATCATACTAAAAATTGAGAGAATGCATGAGTAAACAGTCTCTATTCTTTCCAAATTGATTACTACCCTTTTAGTGCAGGCAAACCAATATTTTTTTATTGTCATTGATTTCTGTCTCCTTATTTCTACTTTGATCATTCTGTAATCAGATCCCCTCCCAGTGTTAAGAAAATAATTTCAAAATATAAATTAGATTATATTTTTTCATTACTGAAAACTATTTTATGACTTCTCATTCCATACAGAAGGAGATGGCAACCTACTCAGAATTCTTGCCTAGAGAATCCTGTGGACAGAGGAGCCTGATGGGCTGCTGTCCATAGGGTCGCATAGAGTCAGACACAACTGAAGTGACTTAGCATGAATGCATGCATTGGAGAAGGAAATGGCAACCCACTCCAGTATCTTGCCTAGAGAATCCTGTAGACAGAGGAGCCTGATGGGCTGGCTGTCCATAGGGTCGCATAGTGTCCGGACACAGCTGAAGCAACTTAGCATGAATGCGTACGTTGGAGAAGGAAATGGCAACCCACTTCAATATTCCTTGCCTGGAGAATCCAGGGACGGAGGAGCCTAGTGGGCTGCCATCTATGGGGTCACACAGAGTCAGACACACTAAAGCGACTTCAACAGCAGCAGCAGCAGCATTTCATACAGAGAGAAAAAGGTCTACAAGCCCTTGTCTATGGTTTCTGCTCAGCCCTACTGCCTCCTATCATGCCCTTCTTCTAACTCCTGCTGCTCTAAAATTCTTTCAGCTCCTCAAGATGCTGAGCTCATTGGCAGTTTAAGAGCTGTTGCCCTCACTGTTACTACAACTGCCCAGTAATGTCTTCTGCTTGTCTCTTCATTTGGCTACTGCTTGTTCTTCCAAAAGGTTTTAACTGTCACCAACTTAGAGAGGGCTCCCTGATCATTCTACCCAAAAGAGGGAAACTCTCACCATCTTACGTTATTAGCACTCAACACAGTTGGAAAATACATAACTCATTCACTTCTGATTTTTAAAATTTATCTGCCACCAATCTTGGTTTGGATATTCCTAGAAGTAGATCCTGAGTCAAAGATATACTTTGAAGTAGCTAATTTTGGATATTATTTCAGGAAGCACCAGTAAGAAAGTGTGAAACTGGAGGAAGGAAGCTAATTTAGGTACATTATTGAGCAGGCTACTGTTGTGGACAGCTGAGGCTCAGCCCAAAAGGGAAGTCTGGGGATAGGGTAGATATGCCTTAGAGTAGGGAGAGGGGACAAGGATGTTATTTACCCAACCACATCAAACTGATTGAGGGTTGATTTTCATGATAAACAAGCCAAGAGTGTTCCAGAAGTTTTCAGCAGCCAGAGAAACTGTTCAAGCAAATCTTTCAAGGCTTGAGAAGTGTGCCTAAGAATAATGAGCATGGGAAGAACATGGATGTGACAACACTGGCATGGGCTACTCTGCCTCTCCAGCGTCTAAGCAGTGGCAGGAATCTTGTTCAAGACTATATATAACCAGTACTTGGCCAGTTGGTGCTCAGCAGATTAAAATGAAGGAGCGGATAATAGGGCAAGTGGGATAAGTTTATACTTTGTAATACAGAATTTAATTAGATTAATAAAGTTGGTTTGGATTTAATCTAGATCCTATTCACCAGAGGAGAATCAGACAGATCAACTCTGTGATGTGTAATAACCTGAGCTAAACCTAGTAATGACTCATTTATGTTACAAATCTTTATTTATTT